>NW_021770979.1:9960-21875 GCF_005508785.2 Acyrthosiphon pisum | reverse complement strand
CTGCAAGCTAGCGAACGAAAATTTGCGATGTCGTACCATTGTAAGACGGAGACAACACATGCGGCTACGACGTCATCTTAAGAAAAAAAATAAATGGTATACTGTGACTCTACAAGTGGTATTATTCAATGTTCGAGACTGCAATTCTTGACGTCGTTGCAACATAATATAATACCTATTATATTATTGAATGCGATCGATACTATACATTTTGTTTTGGCACGAATAATTTATTTTATAACCTCTTTTGCGTAAACTATTAATTTTCCGATTGCCGAATTGTACACACTTGTTAAAATAAACAACTCGTACTATTTACAATATTAGAAAGGTACAAGTATCTAGTATGAAATGTAATATTGTATGCTTACGAACCATGAACGAAATTGTGATTTTTTTTCAGCTCACGTTCGCGTCACGAAAACGAACAGTCTGAGTATAGTGTATTATATTATTATGATGACTGATAAGGTTGAACAATTTGAATCTACATAATATTATAAATTATAATATATAATATAATAAAACATCGTAGTAATTTTATAATATTCATCGTAATAATTACGTTCGATTAGTGACGATTTTCAGACCACAGTCGTTTTCACATATTAATCATGTAGTTATACTCCGCATTATTATATAGTGCACAAGAAAAAAAAATGCTTTATTCTCCAAATTGTTTTAATTTATAATTTAAAATTCCAATAGGTTCACTAAAAAATGCATTAAATATTTTTAAAATAAAATAAAAATCAAGTTGGGTCATAGTTCATTTGATTAGACGAAATGTGCTGATAAACAAAAAAAAAAACAGTTATACAGCATGTGTAAAATGATAAATAATTTATAAAATGCGTGTAAAAAAAATGTTAAATTGTTAATATATGGTATTCGTTGAGAATACAGTAGCAAAATGAGAAATCAGAAAAAAATTATAAAAAAACATAAAAAAACCAAAAATATAAAAGTTTACAAAAATTTTAAATAAACATTTAAAAGTCGAATTGATTGGGTACGCGTGGTAATATTGGAACTTTATTCTAGGAAAGCTATAAAATGTTATGCCTAACATTGAGGAAACAAAAATTGAAGGTTTCTATAAGTTCAATAATTGCCGAAAAACCTCAAATACCAATTAATGTTTAACAATATTATTGCGTACGACAGATGAGCAGTCTTTCTGTTCTGCATGAAAAACGTAACCAAGAGGTTGAGGGGGGGGGGGGATTGACGAAATTTGAAAAAAAAAATACCTCGTGGAATAATTATATTTAGACATCGACGTGAGCTTACAATATTCTTATAAACAATATTATTAGAAATCACGCTAAAACACTGTTGGATACTATTTTTCATTCGTAAATCGATCAAACGAAAATTACGATAATTTCCGACGCCGCAGCGGAAATAATTATAATAACACCGTACCACCGCACGCACGCGCTCGGTCATGATACCAAATTATTTATTTTTAAGCTATTATATAATAATATTATGTAGATTAGATCGGGACGCGGCATCGGACAGCATCGGCCGCCGGCTAGTGGCAGTCCGATCCGTAGTGCCTACGTGGAATGAGTGTTTCCTTGCGTGTGCGGATCGCCGTAAAATTGTACCTATTATAGCAAACTGTTATAGGCGCGTATCGCCAGCGTCATTTTATATTCTCTTCTTGCGAGGCGCTAATCGCCGGCATTGTTTTATGTCATATTATTAAATCGCGCCCCCAACATTATTATCATTTAAATATTGTTCCGACGCGCCGTGTGTGTCGCGGGTTATTATATTGTTCTTAAAAACGCAGGTTAAGGATAGATAGCAGCCGGCCAGCCGAGCACCTTCATATTTGTGAGTTTTTATATATACATATATTATTATTATTAGAAGCATTACTATACATAAAGTTTCGTTATATTCGTTCTGCCCGTGTATTATTTTTTATAATCGTATTAATATTACAATAATAATACATTAAAATTATTTGTTTGTTGAAATTATACACCGATATCTTGCGCTCTAAACATACTTTTATAATTTTATTTCTATAGTTTTTAAGCACACACCCAAACAAGTACACACACACACACTTCACCTGCAAACTAGTACTCGCGGGTCTTTCTTGGTGAACCTGTCCGATTCCTGCTGACCATACTAAGACATAACACACAGGTCGGTCGGCGAGTAGTGGTGTAACGGCGCACGAAATAATATTTTGGTGACCGGGCGACACGGCCTATTATTGTTCGTACCGACCTTACAATAATATAACATGTTGGTCATTACCATATTTCGTTTGGTTCGCGAATACATTATACAAGAAATATAACATAGTAGGTACAGCTCCCAAAAGGTTTATCAACGGAAATATTTGAATAAAAATGATAATTATTAAGTTTATTGTTCTTCGTTTGCATTAAGCCCTTAGCATGATAGCTGTAATGGGATCTCGTCTCGCCATAAGTGCATTGTAGCTACCTATTGATCGTGCACCGGCTATACCGATTTCAAACGAATTGATCGGATTATTCCATTCGACCGGCCACTGAGGATAAAATAATAATATATTAGGTGTAAAGATAATATTAAGTGCCTACCTACGTTATATAAAAATATGGCTGTATAGATTTTCGAGTGAGATATTGCTCTGTACTAGGTATTATTAAAAGTCTCGTTTGGAATTGAATTTAGAATACACTCGATATATTATTTCGTCGAACCAAGTCAGACTGCTCCATACACCTAATTGCAGTACATTTAGTGTTACTGTGCGAGGTTTGCGTCTTGTTGTCTCTAGTCTCTAGTCTCCTGTTTAAGTTTTCCTGCAATAATTAGGTATATTCTAATAATATAATAATACCTGTATAGTCAATATATTAATTTAATAAATTGAAAAAATAACTTTGCAATGTTACACGTGTATATTACCTATGCGTAAGATATTATTTTATTTAAATTATTTACTCTGAAAAGCCACAATTAATTCATCTTGAGTAGTTGACGTGTTCTATTTGAAGTAAAATACACAATACACAGTTAACAACAACTATTTCGTTTGACGTACAACTAGATAAAACTCATAATTTCTGAAAATTTGATACGGTATATACATTATACTCAATACATAGGTTAGGTAATGATCAGCAACTGGGAGCTTAGTTTGGATTTGTGTCAGGATGATTTTGACCGTCGTAAAAACCGTACAAATCAATCAAACGTGTCGTGTAGTTGTCTGAAGCAGAAAAAATGTAATTAATTAGTGGGGGACGTGTACTGGTTGTTAAAAGAATAATATAATTTATCGGCCTCAACTGTTATAACTTAACATAATATTGTGTTTTAAAAAATCACGGCGAAAACATCGATTGCAACAAATAGTGATACAGCTACTTACATATTATAATAATAGAATAAACACGAACGAGTTTAACACAATTTAAATGTTTTTACACTTTATATAATTTTATTCAAATAACGCGTCTATACGATAAAATAAATTATTATAAATTATTTTAAATAATATATTCGTATATAATATAGGTAGTTATTAAAAAATCTCCTCTGCCCGGTGAACTATGATCTGCAGTCGATTAGTCGAGTTTTAAATTTTAATTACATGTGGGAAATAATTACTTATTTATTGGGAATAGTATCT
This sequence comes from Acyrthosiphon pisum, assembly GCF_005508785.2. Classification (NCBI taxonomy): domain Eukaryota; kingdom Metazoa; phylum Arthropoda; class Insecta; order Hemiptera; family Aphididae; genus Acyrthosiphon; species Acyrthosiphon pisum. The sequence continues at coordinate 18,223 of NW_021770979.1, read as the reverse complement.
ACCTACCTAGCTACAGTGAAAAAAAAATCAAAAAAATATCACTGTGCTATACATCATGATATTAATGTTAATAATTATGCATACACTATATTATTAACTGGTATTAAAATTATTATTGTTTTCAATTTTGTACACTTTAAATATTATAATCATATCCGTTAGTGCCGCCGTCACCGTCACTTGCGTGCAATCATAAGTACTCACTAATCATAGTTTATTCCGCCGACCGAATCACACACACACACTCTCACACATTATTATTGTTTTATTTGTATCATATTTGTTGTCTCTTGAATTATATAATAATATGTAGATTAATCGCGATCGGCTGCCTAATCCAGTCAGTTCGCGCACCGGTGCCATCGGAAACCGCAAATTATTTTGTGTGCCAGTCGTAGTTCGTAGATTTAATATATTATGTCATTTTGTAAAGCGTGAATCGCCAAAATTATAGTAATATGGGCGCGAATCACCATTATTAAATCGCTGTGGCACATCTATATCTATACTTCTATATTACTACTATATAAAATGAAGTCGCTTTTTTTTTGTTCGGGATGAACTCCGAAACTACTTATTCAATCGCCGTGCAGTTTTTTTTTTTTAAATTAAAGAGGACATCACAGAGAAGGTTTTAAGTGTAAATTTAGTCCGATTAAGTTAATAAATAATTAGTTATTATTAATTAAAATAAACGTGTAAATTGTATACATACATAATATATATATTAATATACATATTGTGCGGAACGGCGGACTACGGGTTTCCAGCAACCTGCAACCTGACCTTTTTTCTTTTGTGTGTGTTTTATCGGCGAGTAGATATGAATAATAAAATTGTTCCGAGAAGTAAAATTCAACAATCTATCTATATTATACTATATGTATCTATATACATAAATAAAATATATATTCCTTTGAACGCGGCATCACGCCGCGGTGGACCGATTTCCCTAATTCTTTTTTTTTTTTTGTTTATTCGTAATTTTCAGGAGAAGTTTATTAACTCTGAAGTAAGATCACTTTAAGAGAATCCACCCGAAAAGTAGGAAATCTGAATGTAGGTGCCATCTGTCCACTAAGAAAAAAACTAAATAATAATATTATTTTGTTTATTGTAAGAATGCTATTGACTATTGGTCATGATTAAATAATGAAAATAATTTTAGACCTGTAGCTATATAGCAGATAGCTTAGTAAAAAAGGTAATCCCATGACTAATTTTTCGACACATGCAAATCATAATATCAACGTGTAATTCGTAATTACGATCCAACTTCGAGGGGACTGCAATCCACCACAGTTAGGTGGATTGCTTACCTGTAAACATACTGCGTGTCTCTCGAGTAATTATATATTCAAGATGATAGATGAACATTTTTAAGTTTTGAACATCATACGCAGAATATTAAATAAACGAATTGAATAAAGTTTGAACCATAATGTATAGTTGGTACATATTTTAACGAGCAACGAAGTGAACGGGATCATCTATAATATATTTACAATTAATGCGTTTTTGAATCCTTGAACTTCTACTTCTACTTACTTCTCTTACTTCTACTTAACTTCTACTTACTGTTTTGGCATTAAGGGCCGCATTGGATTATAATTATCATTATTATATTGTTGTGTTGTTGTGCATATAATATATAAATTTGTCCTTTTTCCAGCAATACAGCAATTCAAATACCGTTATAATTTTAGTTACCATCATTTTTTATTTCTTTAGTTTTAGGTCTACATATACACACACACACACACACACACCACCACATACTACCACTCACTGTTCTTGCTCGGTGAACCCGTCCATTTGACATTTCCTTTGAGTCTTGCTACAAATATATTATACACACTTATTACACATATTGGTCTGTGTACCTCAGGTATTATAGGCGCAACGGAGTACATACGGCGATTCAGGCGCACGTTCTGTTATTGTAACGTTCCCGGCGCGAAAAATATTAAATAAATTGATGGTGATGTACCTACTATTGCAGGATGCTATTTCCTTGGGTATTTTTCCCTTTCTGGTATAATTTTTCTACGATATTTTTAATTTGAAAGATTTTCTCGTTCATCGTATTTAAAACAAGTAGTTAGTGTATTACATACCTGCAACCATATCTTCCTTTGCCTGCAGATGTATGTTTAAAATAATATTCAAGTAATCTCATTTTGGTTATTGAATCTAAAAACTAACTTTGGTTGTAACTAAAAAAAGGTGGGTAAGTGGACGTCGCTCTGCTGTACAGTAGGTTACAAGTGGGTCATTGTATGGAATGGATGATTGATTGTAATGGATGGTATTAATTTTGAATTCAACGATATAATACCACTGTATAAGAAAAACGATTCTGAGCGGAGATGGTTTGTCAGTCTAGGTATAAGACATAGTATATACTTGTATATGGTATTAAAAAAAAAATTGAGCGATAATAGATATCTATTATAAATTCCAAATTAATCATATCACAATGTCCATTAGGTACTTATAACGCGTTATACATCAACAACAAATCGTGGTACTATCATAGATATATAATAGTATACTTTAGAAGTTTCAATAATATACAATCACAACAAAATAACTAAAATGGTTATTCCAGATTTTTTAATATGTAATTTCGTCCAAATTTGAGCTTAAAATGACTATAACAATAAATTGTGCTTATGTAGTTTTTAGATTTTTTGGTAACAGAATTAAACACTTAGGTGGAATCTTGTTTTACATTTTCAATCCTTAGATATAAAAGTTGAACATTTAATAAATTTTTAACTACAAAATAATTATTCAATTTTAAATTTGATAAATTTTGTCACAATATCAACTTCAAATGCTTATAAAAAAAAATGTGTGCCTATGTTTTTTTTTAATATTTTACAATTACTATTGTAACAATATATCAGGATCCTTGCATTAAATTTTCACGCATTTTTACCAAACAAATAAAATTTTATTGATATTTATAGAAAAAAAATTGAAAAAATTGAAAAATGACAATGTCCGTTAGCAGCTCTGAAAGAGTCCAATTATTTTCAAATTTTTATCGTGCATAGAAAATTCTAATATAAACATTCAGTGAAATTTTCAAGTATCTAGAGTCATTCGTTTTTTAATTACAATAAAATAAGATAATCGTTTCGTAAGAAATCGAGTGAATATCAAATGTTGTAAATATATGAATTTCAAACGCTCATAAAAATTTAATTATACAGTGATATTATATCTTTGAATTCAAATTTAATACTATCCATTATACAGCGACCCACTTCTAATCTACTGTACAGCAGAGCGATATCAACTTACCCACCTTTTTTTTGTTTGATAAAGGTAGATAATCTTATAAGGAATCTTTTATTACATTTTAAAATCTTAGATTTAAAAATAAAAATTTTTACGAATTCTTAACTCAAAATAATATGCTAATTAAAATGATTTTTAATATTTTTCAATGTTATTCATGATTGGATATTAAATCGATTTCTCATATAGCGATTTTGTTGTTTTATTGTAATTTAAAAAAGGAAATAACTGTAGATAAATGAAAATTAATGTTTATATTTTTAGTTTCTATAAAATATATAATTTTGAAAATATTTTGACTCTCTTGCATAAAATGTTCAACTTTTTTAGGTAAAGATTGAAAATTGAAAACAAGGTTCAACGTACAGAGGTTAACCGTTACTTTATTCACAATAATATCATAAAATATACTTAGTAATATCAATATATCATAGGCTGACAGACCGTCTTCGCTCAGAATTGTTTTTCTAATACAGTGATATCATATCACTGAATTCAAATGTAACACCATCCATTACAGTGACCCACTTGTAACCTACTGCACAGCAGAGTGACACCAACTTTCACACCTTTTTCAATGTGAATTTAATTGAACTTTGAGTTTTTTATTTTATTAATAAACACAAACATTACACTTTTATATAGGTTATTTAAAAGCATAATTAATAATAATCGCTATGCAACATTTTATTTTTCTAAAATGTAATGTTCAAATTACAATATCAAGAACTAAATTATCCAAAATATATAACCACACATAAATATATAGACTCAATATTTAGCACGATATTAGCATGAATTTGCAAGACTAATTTTGCAATTTGCACGATATCAGTGTCTCTGGAATCTCAAAAATCAACTGGTGGTGCTGTAAATACATTGCGCTAGCACCACCCAACCAAAAAAATAATTTTTTTTTAATTTTGCATATCCTTCATTTAGCTTGGATTTGCATGACTTTCGCCGAAATCCGAAAGATCGTAACTTCCGTGCAATATCGTCCCTAATAATTTGCGTGCTACGCCAGCACAGACCCAGAGTGAAAATTTTCAAATTTCGAAAATTGGACTAGGTACTTTTTCATTTAGCATGCATTTAGCACGAATTTGCATGGATATCACCGAAATTCAGTGATCTTAGTTTCCGTGAAACTTCGTTCAAGTGCCTAGACTATGACAGCATTTTTTTTTTATTACTTTTATTAATCGTTATTAAAAATTATTTTTTAGTCACTAATGATTAAAAAATAAAATTAAAGAAAATAAGAAAAAGAAAACAATTAATAAAATGTTCAACTTTTTAGTAATTATAATTTATAAATAGATTATTCATTCATCTAGACTTTATTTTAATTAAGATTTTTTATCTATTTTAATTTTTTAATTAATTTTTTTTTTTTATTATATAGATTTTTTTATTCAATATATATATTTTTAATTTTATTAATATTTTTCATTAAATATAGATATTTTTTTGTAGACCTTATTTATTCGATTTAGATTTTATTTATTCTACCACGATTTTTTTATTAAATTTAAATATTTTTATTCGTATTACTATTATGATATTGAACTTTTAGATTCCGAGTGGAACGATGAATGTATTGATTTTACAATGATGTGTGGTTTTTTATTTTATTTTTTTTTGTTTCTGTCATTACGGTTTGAGGCAGTAAAACTGCTTCGATTTTCTTCAACAGTATCTTGTTTGATGGGAAAGTGAAACCAGTTGGTGCATTCGGGAGGGCAAAATTTGAAATATCATATAGCTTACAAAAGTGCCGTGAAAAACAAAAGAAAAATTGAGGAAAAACGGGAATTTTTACTCAAAATCTGTTTTCGAGAAAATTGATTTTGGTTTTTGGTGTAACTTTAAAACTAATGACTGTAGATACATGAAATTTTCACTGGTTGTTTATATTTTCACTTTCTATACATTATACAATTTTCCATATTCCAATTTTATACATATTTCCATTTTATACATGATACATTTTTCAAAATATTTTGATTTGTTTTGAGCTTTTTACGGACAATTTCAGTTTCCAATTTAATTAGTTTTTTTTTCTATGTATGTCATTAAAACTTTATTTGTTGAGTAAAATACTTGAAAATTTAATACAAGGCTCCTACTATATTGTTACAATGACATTTGAAAAATATTAAAAATCCTTAGTTTTTTTTATTAGCATTTAAAGTTCAAAAATTGACAAAATATGGAAAAATCACAAAAATTACCTAATTATGTTGAGTTTATAATTCGTAAAAATGTTTCTTTTTAGAACTAAGATTTTAAAATGTAATACAAGATTCCTCATAGGATAATCTACCTTTATCAAAAAAAATATCTATAAGAAACTCAAATTAAATTTTTATGAGCGTTTGAAATTCATATTTTTACAACATTTGAAATTCACTCAATTTCTTAGGTAACGATTTTCTTATTTTGCTGTAATTAAAAAACGAATGACTGTAGAAACTTGAAAATTGCACTGAATGTTTATATTAGCATTTTCTATATACTATAACATTTTGAAAATGATTTGATTCTTTTTGAGCTGTTTACGGACATTCTAAGTTTTCAATTTTTTTAGTTATTTTTTCTATAAATATCAATAAAGTTTTATCTATTGGGCTAAAAAGTGTAAAAGATTAATACAAGGATCCTGATACATTGTTACAATAGCAGTTGAAAAATATTAAAATTACGTATGCACAATTTTTTTTTAATGAGTATTTAAAGATCGAATTTTGACAAAATTTATCAAATTTAAAATTGAATAATTATTTTGTAGTTAAAAATTTATAAAATGTTCACCTTTTATAGCTATGGATTGAAAATGTAAATCAAGATTCCACGTAAGTAGTTCATTCTGTTACCAAAAAATTTAAAAAATACAGATGCACAGTTTATTTTTATAGTAATTTTAAGTTCAGATTTGGACGAAATTACTTATTTAGTTATTTTGTTGTGATTGTATCATATAATATTATTCGTGGGTACTTGAAACTTCGAAAGTATACTATTATATTATATCTATGATAGTACCACGATTTGTTGTTGATGTATAACGCGTTATAAGTACCTAATGGATATTGTGATATGATTAATTTGGAATTTATAATAGATACCTATTATTGGTCAATTTTTTTTTAATACCATAGATAAGTATATAAGATACCTTATACCTAGACTGACAAACCGTCTCCGCTCAGAATCATTTTTCTTATACAGTGATATTATATCATTGAATTCAAATTTAATACTATCCATTATACAGTGACCCACTTGTAACCTACTGTACAGCAGAGCGACATCCACTTACCCACCTTTTTTTTAGGTATGAAAGTTGAATATTTTATAAATTTTCAACTACAAAATAATAATTAAATTTCAAATTAAATAAATCGATCTTTAAATGATTATAAAATATAATTGTGCCAATGTATTTTTAATAGTTTTCAACTGATATTGTAATAATATATCAGGAGCCTAATACTAAATTGTCATGATTTTTGTCCCAACAAATAAAAGTTAATTGATATTCATAGAGAAAAAAACTAAAAAAATTGAAATTTTAAATTGTCTTTTGAAACTGTTGAATATTACACGAAAAAATTCATGAAATGTTATGTCATTATTTTTTAAATGACTATTAATTAACACTTCGTAAAAACCTTCTGAATCGCGATACTTGAACATATCATCTGTTCACCTTTTTTTTTTGGTTTTAGACAGGAAAATATAAAATCTTCTTCATATTCTTCTTCCAATATAATAAAGTCAAAATGTCATTATTCTTAATTTACATCTAAATAATAGTTAAAACATAACTGCATTAATGATTGATTAAAATTAAAATCAAAAATCACACAGGCGTCTGTATGTGTACAGGTTTGCGAGTGAACTGATTATTATGTACTTTGTAGCTACTAGCTACCAAAATCACGTACATTTCGCAAGCCCCCTAAATACGATTTTCGAAATTTTTATTTTGCTAAACATTAGTACACCATTAGTGTGATTTGTGTGGCAATTAACAAAATTGTGTGATATTATATAACCGTAAATTCTAAAATATTGAAGGTGCTGTACAAATTTTCGCTGGTCCCCCCTCATGAAAAAAATTATAAATTTAAAATTTTTCTTTTGGCAAACACATTCTTATGAATTTGTGCGACTATTTAAATGATTTTTCCGAGTACAACGGGTGTCTCACAAATTCTGAAAATATTTGCAAAAATTCACACTAATGGCACCCTCATGTTCAGACAAAGAACAATTTTGATTCATAGTTTTTTCCATGATGGGGCAGGTGATCATTTATCCAGCTCCTCTTCAACTCTTCAATATTTTTGAATTTACGTTTAAACAAATATCGCACAAATTCTGATACTAGTTACACAAATTCACACTAATGACGCACTAATGAACACAAATTAAAAATGTCGAAAACTGTATTTAGGAGAGCTGGCGAAATTACCGCAACACGTCGCGTTTAGAAAAACACAAAAGAAAAAATACGTCGCGACGACAAGTCATGATGGTCGGTCGCGGCAACAGGTAGTGGAGGCGTCTCGCTCCTTGGAAATCGTATCTATACATCTTATTAGAGTTTCAGTATCCTATTCTTCAAAATAAAAAAAAACTTTAAACTAATAATTATGAGTTTCAAGCTGAATTTATTTGAATAGAATAATATATTATCAATTTCACCATGTTCACACTTATATGCCTACTATGTTTAAAATTTTAACTGCTGACTTTTAAAATATTGCAATTGTGTCATAGAACATATGGGCTTTTTCATATAAACATTTTTAGTTTTGGTCTCTTGGGTATGAAAACATAATTTATACAGGGTGATTGATTAAGCGTAAAACACTCATTATCTCAAAAAGTATTCACTTTTATCAAATTTTTTTTTCAAAATTTTAGATCTATGCTGTTCTAG
>NW_021770979.1:5298-9910 GCF_005508785.2 Acyrthosiphon pisum | reverse complement strand
TCAGTTGAAAAATATTAAAAATACATAGGCACAATTTTTTTTATAAGCATTTAAAGATCAAATTTTGACAAAATTTATTAAATTTTAATTTGAAAAATTATTTTGTAGTTAAAAATTTATAAAATGTTCAATTTTTGTATCTAAGAATTGAAAATTTAAAACAAGATTCCACGTAAGTAATTAATTCTGTTACCAAAAAATCGTAAAAAATACATATACGCAGTTTATTTTTATAGTCATTTTAAGTACAAATTTGGACGAAATTACATATTAAAAACCTAGGATAACTATTTTAGTTATTTTGTTGTGATTGTATAATATTATTCGTGGGTACTTGAAACTTCTGAAGTATACTATTATATATCTATGATAGTACCACGGTTTTTTGTTGATGTCTAACGCGTTATATGTACCTAATAAATATTATGATATGATTAATTTGGAATTTATTATAGGTACCTAATATAATATTATGTCTTATACCTAGACTAACATACCGTCTCCGCTCAGAATCGTTTTTCTTATACAATGATATTATATCATTGAATTCAAATTTAATACCATCCATTATACAGTGACCCACTTGTAACCTACTGTACAGCAGAGCGAAATCCACTTACCCACCTTTTTTTTATTCAATGTAGATATTTTTATTTTAATTAATATTTTTCATTAAATATAGATTTTTTGATGTAGACCTTATTTATTCGATTTAGATTTTGTTTATTCTACCACGATTTTTTTATTAAATTTAAATATTTTTTATTCATATTACTTTTATGATATTGAACTTTTAGATTCCGAGTGGAACGATGAATGTATTTATTTTACAATGATGTGTGTTTTTTTATTATTTTTTTTTTTTTTTGTGTCTGTCATCACGGTTTGGGGCAGTAAAACTGCTTCAATTTTCTTCAACAGTATTTTGTTTGATTGGAAAGTTAATCTAGATGGTGCATTCGGGAGGTCAAAATTTGAAATTTCATATAGTTTCCAAAAGTGCCGTGAAAAACAAAAGAAAAATTAAGGAAAAACGGGAATTTTTACTCAAAATCTGTTTTCGAGAATATTGATTTTGGTTTTTGGTGTAACTTTAAAACTAATGACTGTAGATACATGAAATTTTCACTGGTTGTTTATATTTTCACTTTCTATACATTATACAATTTTCAAAATATTTTGATTTGTTTTGAGCTGTTTACGGACAATAACAGTTTCCTATTTAATTAGTTTTTTTTTCTATGAATCTCAATAAAACTTTATTTTTTGAGTAAAAATACTTGAAAATTTAATACAAGGCTTTTCAGTTTTTCTTTTTAGAACTAAGATCTTAAAATATAATACAAGATACCTCACAGGATAATCTACATTTATCAAAAAAAATGTCTATAAGAAACTCAAATTAAATTTTTATAAGCGTTTAAATTCATATTATTACAACATTTGATATTCACTCAATTTCTTACGTAACGTTTTTCTTATTTTATTGTAATTAAAAAACGAATGACTGTAGAGACTTGAAAATTTCACTGAATGTTTATATTATAATTTTCTATACACGATAAAAATTTGAAAACAACTTGACTCTTTCTGAGCTGATAACGGACATTGTCATTTTTCAATTTTTTAAATTTTTTTTTCTATAAATATCAATGAAATTTTATTTGTTTGGTAAAAATGCGTGAAAATTTAATGCAAGGCTCCTGATATATTGTTACAATAGCAATTGTAAAATATTAAAAATACATATGCACTATTATTTTTTATAAGCATTTGAATTTGAAATTTTGACAAAATTTATCAAATTTAAAATTGAATAATTATTTTGTAGTTAAAAATGTATAAAATGTTCAACTTTTATATCTAAGGATTGAAAATTTAAAACAAGATTCCACGTAAATATTTAATTCTGTTACCAAAATTTCTACGATATACATATTTTTTTATACTCATTTTAAGTTCGAATTTGGACGAAATTACATATTAAAAAACCTGGAATAACTATTTTAGTTATTTTGTTGTGATTGTATAATATTATTTGTGGGTACTTGAAACTTCTAAAGTATACTATTATATATCTATGATAGTACCACGGTTTGTTGTATATGTATAACGCGTTACCTAATGGATATTTTGATATGATTAATTTGGAATTTATTATTGATACCTATTATAGGTCAGATTTTTTTTAAAACTATAGATAAGTATACCTATAATAGGTATGGTAATAGGTAGGTTTAATAGGTATATTTACTATTGAAGGAAATATATTAGGGCATACCTATATTATCGTACCTACCTATATTATTATGTAAGAACTGTTAAATTGTATGTACATTTAAAAAAAAATCTTAATATTATATTCTTTAATGTTCTATTTCTTTATAATAGTATTTTAAAGTACCTAAATCAATGAAGTTTTATGGTATATGAAATGTAAAAAATAAAAATATAATTATTTAAAATAGGTATGTAAATAATTCCATGGTTTTTAGATACATAATATAATATACTGTCCCTACTTTTTAAAAACTTTTGTACCTAATATAGTCACCACGTTTGTGTGTGATTCGTATGACACCAATGTAAATTATTATCACTGTCCTGGCTGGCTAAATGTAACCGGACACAATTATTTACCTCCACCTCAGTTGTATGTAGCGATCACGGACTAAAATAATATTTGAAAGGACTTGTATTGACAAGGTGGGCGGGCTTGGTTATTTGACGTCACGTTGATATCTTAGTCCGTGTCTTATACAGATAGAGTTGTAATTTGTCACCTAATGCCCAAAATAATTTCAACAACGTTCTTCTTGTGTTATCACTAGTATTTTTTTATGTTCAATAATATTATAAATCGTTATAATTTGAGCGTGGATTTTCTATGCAATTCCATTTCATGTTTTTGGGATTTTTGTCAGTTATCTATAGACACGAATTCTAATAGTCTTAAGCTATAATGGCGATTTTTTTTTCATATTACTTCGTATATTTAATGGTAATTGCGTATTTCTGCATAATTTGACAAAATTCAAAATGTATATGGCATGTTATTGAAGAGTAAATTTAAAAAATATATAAAACATAATATTTTTTTGTCAAGCATCTAACTAAATAATACATTTTGTAGGCAATAAGCGATTCTTCATTTTAATAATATTAAATAATACTACAAAATCATCTGCGTTCGTTTTACTGCTGCGAGGCCAAAGGCTGATAATTTATCAATAGCGGCTTGCACTTGCCGCCGTTCAGCTGTCTCAGATATTATAAATAACATTATCGCCTATCGGTAAGTAACTTACGGTATTACGTACTATTATTTCTTACACCTCGCGAATTGCACTTTTCGGTGTTTGCTGTGTGGGAGACTGGCTAGTTGTCACGGGCGGTGGTCGTTTGGGCGAAGGTAATAATTTTTACCTGCTCGAGGTAAAAACCTATATACGGATGATATCGTTACTAATAATTATTAATTACTATTATTGAAAACAAGATTATGATTCAGACATGCTGTACAAGTCGTATATACCTAAATAATAGGTAATAACACTGCAGTGTGTTGTGTGATGTGGTGTAATGTGAACCTTATTATAAAATTATAGATCATGTTGCAATCTATCTATTTTTTTTTTTAAATGATTTAAAATATATTCTGACTTAATATTAGTGTTTGGTTTTTTGGTATGTTTTAAAGATACCTAGTATTTTGAAATTTTGAATAATTTGGCCAACGGAACTTGTAACAAAAAAAAAACAATTATGTTTAAGAGGACGTCGCACCCACGTGTGTTGTCTCCGTCTTACACACGTACGTTATAGCAAATTTTCATTCGCTAGTTTCAATAGGGTGCTGTGTGTTGTGTGATGTGGTGTGATGTGAACCTTATTATAATATTATAGATCATGTTATTTTAATTATTATTTTTTTACCAACTGTAGATTACTATATAATAATATAACTATAATTACCTATACCAATAGATTTATGAATAATAAATTATGTTCCTACATTACTATAGAATATACAATTAATTTACTTATAAACCTATTTAAATCATATTCGCACAAAGTCACAAAAGGTGGTGTTAGTAGAATAAGCCCTCACCCAAACGGTACATATCTATTGGCCCAAACAGACTATAATTTGGGTCGATTCGCCCGTACGGTATACGATCAATTGTCTCAATGTTAATAACTCTGTACCTAAACTTTATCTTCACCAAGGACTGGTTGTAGTAGTCACATAACGAATTTTAGGACGAAAAAAGTGAATATCAAGTCTGTTCTCAGTAAATACTAAATTTTATCATTTGAATTACTTATCCCGTGATGATGTGACAATGAAGCCAAAAGCGGGTTAAGTTGTCGCAATCTATTTATTTTTTTTTTAAATGATTTAAAATATATTCTGACTTAATATTAGTGCTTGGTTTTTTGGTATGTTTTAAAGATACCTAGTATTTTGAAATTTTGAATAATTTGGCCAACGGAACTTGTAACTAAAAAAAAACAATTATGTTTAAGAGGACGTCGCACCCGCATGTGTTTTCTCCGTCTTACACACGTACGTTATAGCAAATTTTCATTCACTAGTCTTCAATAGGGG
>NW_021770979.1:0-5248 GCF_005508785.2 Acyrthosiphon pisum | reverse complement strand
ACAGCACCCTATTGAAACTAGCGAACGAAAATTTGCGATGTCGTACCATTGTAAGACGGAGACAACACATGCGGTACGACGTCATCTTAAGAAAAAAAATAAATGGTATACTGTGACTCTACAAGTGGTATTATTCAATATTCGACACTGCCATTCTTGACGTCGTTGCAACATAATATAATACCTATTATATTATTGAATGCGATCGATACGATACATTTTGTTTTGGCACGAATAATTTATTTTATAATCTCTTTTGCGTAAACTTTTAATTTTCCGCTTGCCGAATTGTGCACACTTGTTAAAATAAACAACTCGTACTATTTACAATATTAGAAAGGTACAAGTATCTAGTATGAAATGTAATATTGTATGCTTACGAACCATGAACGAAATTGTGATTTTTTTTCAGCTCACGTTCGCGTCACGAAAACGAACAATCTGAGTATAGTGTATTATATTATTATGATGACTGATAAGGTCGAACAACTCGAATCTACATAATATTATAAATTATAATATATAATATAATACAACATCGTAATAATTTTATAATATTCACCGTAATAATTACGTTCGATTAGTGACGATTCCAGACCACAGTCGTTTTCACATATTAATCATGTAGTTATACTCCGCATTATTATATAGTGCACAAGAAAAAAAAATGCTTTATTCTCCAAATAGTTTTAATTTATAATTTAAAATTCCAATAGGTTCACTAAAATATGCATTAAATATTTTTAAAATAAAATAAAAATTCAAGTTGGGTCATAGTTCATTTGATTAGACGAAATGTGCTGATAAACAAAAAAAAACAGTTATACAGCATGTGTAAAATGATAAATAATTTATAAAATACGTGTAAAAAAAATGTTAAATTGTTAATATATGGTATTCGTTGAGAATACAGTAGAAAAATGAGAAATCAGAAAAAAATTATAAAAAAACATAAAAAAAACCAAAAATATAAAAGTTTGCAAAAATTTTGAATAAACATTTAAAAGTCGAATTGATTGGGTACGCGTGGTAATATTGGAACTTTATTCTAGGAAAGCTATAAAATGTTATACCTAACATTGAGGAAACAAAAATTGAAGGTTTCTATAAGTTCAATAATTGCCGAAAAACCTCAAATACCAATTAATGTTTAACAATATTATTGCGTGCGACAGATGAGCAGTCTTTCTGCTCTGCGTGAAAAACGTAACCAAGAGGGGGGAGGATCGGGGGATTAGACGGGACGCGGCATCGGACAGCATCGGCCGCCGGCTAGTGGCAGTCCGTTCCGTAGTGCCTTCGTGGAATGAGTGTTTCCTTGCGTGTGCGGATCGCCGTAAAATTGTATTGGTGCAAACTGTTATAGGCGCGTATCGCCAACGTTATTTTATATTCTCTTTTTGCGAGGCGTTAATCGCCGGCATTGTTTTATGTCATATTATTAAATCGCGCCCCCAACATTATTATCATTTAAATATTGTTCCGACGCGCCGTGTGTGTCGCGGGTTATTATATTGTTCTTAAAAACGCAGGTTAAGGATAGATAGCAGCCGGCCAGCCGAGCACCTTCATATTTGTGAGTTTTTATATATACATATATTATTATTATTAGAAGCATTACTATACATAAAGTTTTGTTATATTCGTTCTGCCCGTGTATTATTTTTTATAATCGTATTAATATTACAATAATAATACATTAAAATTATTTGTTTGTTGAAATTATAAACGAATTGATCGGATTATTCCATTCGACTGGCCACTGAGGATATAATAATAATATATTAGGTGTAAAGATAATATTAAGTGCCTACCTACGTTATATAAAAATATGGCTGTATAGATTTTCGAGTGAGATATTGCTCTGTACTAGGTATTATTAAAAGTCTCGTTTGGAATTGAATTTAGAATACACTCGATATATTATTTCGTCGAACCAAGTCAGACTGCTCCATACACCTAATTGCAGTACATTTAGTGTTACTGTGCGAGGTTTGCGTCTTGTTGTCTCTAGTCTCTAGTCTCCTGTTTAAGTTTTCCTGCAATAATTAGGTATATTCTAATAATATAATAATACCTGTATAGTCAATATATTAATTTAATAAATTGAAAAAATAACTTTGCAATGTTACACGTGTATATTACCTATGCGTAAGATATTATTTTATTTAAATTATTTACTCTGAAAAGCCACAATTAATTCATCTTGAGTAGTTGATGTATACTATTTGAAGTAAAATACACAATACACAGATAACAACAACTATTTCGTATGACTTACAACTAGATAAAACTGATAATTTCTGAAAATTTGATACGGTATATACATTATACTCAATACATAGGTTAGGTAATGATCAGCAACTGGGAGCTTAGTTTGGATTTGTGTCAGGATGATTTTAATCGTCGTAAAAACCGTACAAATCAATCAAACGTGTCGTGTAGTTGTCTGAAGCAGAAAAAATGTAATTAATTAGAGGGGGACGTTTAGTGGTTGTTAAAAGAATAATATAATTTATCGGCCTCAACTGTTATAACTTAACATAATATTGTGTTTTAAAAAATCACGGCGAAAACATCGATTGCAATAAATAGTGATACAGCTACTTACATATTATAATAATAGTATAAACACGAACGAGTTTAACACAATTTAAATTTTTTACACTATATTTAATTTTATTATAACCAAGTGTTTTAATCAAATAACGCGTCTAACGATAAAATAAATTATTATAAATTATTTTAAATAATATATTCGTATATAATATAGGTAGGTATTAAAAAATCTCCTCTGCCCGGTGAACTATGATCTGCAGTCGATTAGTCGAGTTTTAAATTTTAATGACATGTGGGAAATAATTACTTATTTATTGGGAATAGTATCTACCTACCTTGCTACAGTGAAAAAAAAAAAAAAAAAAAAAAATCACCGTGCTATACATCATGATATTAATGTTAATAATTATGCATACACTATATTATTTACTGGTATTAAAATTATTATTGTTTTCAATTTAGTACACTTTAAATATTATAATCATATCCGTTTGTACCGCCGTCACTGCCACTTGCGTGCAATCATACGTACTCACTAATCATAGTATATTCCGCCGACCGAATCACACACACACACTCTCGCACATTATTATTGTTTTATTTGTATCATATTTGTTGTCTCTTGAATTATATAATAATATGTAGATTAATCGCGATCGGCTGCCTAATCCAGTCAGTTCGCGCACCGGTGCCATCGGAAACCGCAAATTATTTTGTGTGCCAGTCGTAGTTCGTAGATTTAATATATTATGTCATTTTGTAAAGCGTGAATCGCCAAAATTATAGTAATGTGGGCGCGAATCACCATTATTCAACCGCCGTGCAGTTTTTTTTTTAAATTAAAGAGGACATCACAGAGAAGGTTTTAGGTGTAAATTTATTCCGATTAAGTTAATAAATAATTAGTTATCATTAATTAAAATAAACGTGTAAATTGTATACATACATAATATATATGTTAATATACATTTTGTGTGGAACGGCGGACTGCGGGTTTCCAGCAACCTGCAACCTGACCTTTTTTCTTTTGTGTGTGTTTTATATGCTAGTGGATATAAATAATAAAACTGTTCCGAAATATAATTCAACAATCTATCTATATTTTACTATATGAATCTATCTATATACATAAATTAAATATATATTCCTTTGAACGCGGCATCACGCCACGGTGGACCGATTTCGCTAATTCTTTTTTTTTTTTTTGTTTAGTCTTAATTGTCAGGAGAAGTTTATTAACTCTGAAGTAAAATCATTTTAAGAGAATCCACCCGAAAAGTAGGAAATCTGAATGTGGGTGCCATCTGTCCACTAAGAAAAAAACTAAATAATAATATTATTTTGTTTATTGTAAGAATGCTATTGACTATTGGTCATAATTAAATAATGAAAATAATTTTAGACCTGTAGCTATATAGCAGATAGCTTAGTAAAAAAGGTAATCCCAAGACTAATTTTTCGACACATGCAAATCATAATATCAACGTGTAATTCGTAATTACGATCCCACTTCGAGGGGTGTGCAATCCACTACAGTTAGGTGGATTGCTTACCTGTAAACATACTGCGTGTCTCTCGAGTAATTATATATTCAAGATGATAGATGAACATTTTTAAGTTTTGAACATCATACGCAGAATATTAAATAAACGAATTGAATAAAGTTTGAACCATATATATTATATATATATAGTTGGTACATATTTTAACGAGCAACGAAGTGAACGGGATCATCTATAATATATTTACAATTAATGCGTTTTTGAATCCTTGAACTTATACTTATAAGTTATAATATTGCTAATATATTTCACCTGAGGTAACTTTTACCCAGGCAACGCCAGATGGGGCAACTAGTTATTTTATATTATACTTATCTTATGTGGCAAATCTCCACTACCTTTTATTATATTATTATTTGTGTGCGCTAAGCGCTGCTGCGTACCTATCATTTTATAAATTTTCGTTGTGAACTTAACTCTATTATAGGATAGAAACAGCTGGCCAGTCTGCGCTCCACTATTCTGTGAGTTTTTTTTATATATATTATGACTATAGTTTTTTATACGAATTATATCTATGTCTTTATTCTGTTGTGCCAGGAGGGCCACATATTATTATACTGTACTGTTTTGGCATTAAGGGCCGCATTGGATTATTATTATCATTATTATATTGTTGTGTTGTTGTGCATATAATATATAAATTTGTCCTTTTTCCAGCAATACAGCAATTCAAATACCGTTATAATTTTAGTTACCATCATTTTTTATTTCTTTAGTTTTAGGTCTACATATACACACACACACACACACACACCACCACATACTACCACTCACTGTTCTTGCTCGGTGAACCCGTCCATTTGACATTTCCTTTGAGTCTTGCTACAAATATATTATACACACTTATTACACATATTGGTCTGTGTGCGTCAGGTATTATAGGCGCAACGGAGTACATACGGCGATTCAAGCGCACGTTCTATTGTTGTAACGTTCCCGGCGCGAAAAATATTAAATAAATTGATGGTGATGTACCTACTATTGCAGGATACTATTTCCTTGGGTATTTTTTCCCTTTCTGGTATAATTTTTCTATGATATTTTTAATTTGAATAGTTTTCTCGTTCATTGTATGTAAAGCAAGAAATAAGTGTATTACATACCTGCAACCATATCTTCCTTTG
>NW_021770978.1:18899-22663 GCF_005508785.2 Acyrthosiphon pisum | reverse complement strand
CTTAATTCACTTAAAATATTTAACTAAGGATACTAAAGGATCTTTGACAGGCGTGGGTAACTCGTGTCGCTTTTACTATGTACATAGTCGTGTGCAAGTAATTATCATATTTAGGTATAGGTATTTTAAATTAAAAAACAACGATAGGTATGTCAGTTTATTCATAATTATTAATTAATTTTTTCTGAGATCATTACTATGTAATTTTAATAATACTATTATAACATTGTTAAATATAATATACTTATAATATAATATATTTATCTGTTCTTTAAAATATATATAAAACATATCCAGTTTTGTGGTCTTTGAAATATGCTGATAGAAGAAAATTCAATATACCTCATTGTATATTATTATTGTATCGTTTTCCTATTAAATTATACGGGTACAGACGACTTTTATTAAAAAAAATAATAATTTCAAAGGTAAACGGTCACTTTGTACTGTCCATTGTTTAAAATGCAGAACGCGGTCACTTTGTACGGTCTGGTAAAAAGGTACATTGCAGAACGCGGACACTTTGTACTATTATATACATACCTAATGTGTTAACTATAAAAATATGTTTTTGATACTGTAATGAATCTGTAATGAAAAACTGAAAACACTAGAAACGTTTTTTTAACGATTGGCCTGGAGGTGGGAAAAAATTGGCCTCTTTAATTGTTTGCACACCTTAAAAAAAACTGAAATGGCGCCCCTGATACTATGTAATGTATAAATAATGATTGTGTAAGCATATTCATCCCACATTTAACCCTGAATAATGTTAATCCTAATTTGTTAAAAGGGACGCTTTTTAACCATTGTTAGAATATTCATATTCGTATTTAAATATTGACAATATTGTAATGTTACCTATGTGAAATTAACTGTATTTGAATGTCAAATGTTAAATATAGGATTACAATAGTTTATAGCGAGCGACGCAAATAAACCGAATGTACATATTTATTGTAGATAATTATTTTATTCCAACCAGAATTTTGGCTCTAGTAGCTCTATCTCACCTATATATTAGAAAATAACTTAGTTACCAATTAAGTTATTTCTTTGAATAATATAATGTATTGTACGGACCTACCTATTGGATATTATGTCAAATGCCATACAAAATATCAAATTCGATGTTATTTGTGCAATAATTGTCCCATTATTAACGGACTTACTATATCTGTCTTACTATATTGAAACATTATTTCAATTATTTATTGTGTATAAAGACACATAAAAGAAAATAATCATACATTATTGCAAAGTCATTGTCTTCATTGCTCTGCTCAGAATTTCATAATATTATTATGATCAGTAATTATATTATATTATTAAAAAAGTATGTTAATATAAATAGTTAGGTATATAATAAAATTATTAATGCAATAAGGTCATAGATATCTCAAAATATTCATTATTTTTATAAATAAATAATATTTCTGGCATATTAAGTTATTAAAAAGTACATCAGGGATCAGATTTAATAGCGCTAAAAATAGGAACATTTTTCTTCTGTTAACAATTAAAAAAAAACTTATATTTATTAAATAATTATTTGCATGGAGAACTGACTGATGCTGAAATACGTATAACGGAATATTCTTAACAAAAGTATATAAATGCAACCGATAAGGTGTCATAATTGTTTACTGTTCGATAGGCCAATATATGCCGGGCTACTTACAAATATATAATAATATAAAAAGTAAATGAGTGTATTTTTCTTATAAATCACATAATGATAAATTGTTTCTTCTATTTTTCATTCTACATAAACAAGATTTATGAATATACAAAATAAATCATTTTATTGTACATAATAGTAAAACATACCAAAACTTGAAAAATAACACAAATCTAAAATACTTAAAATAAGCAAAGAATAGCAGTATAATTTCTCATATTTGGAGTTTCTAGTGAATAAAAAAAATGGATAGCTCACTGCTATTTTTATCTGCATTATTATACAATTAGCAAATGCTATATAATCTGAGCTCTGCTCATAAGTTTTTCTGCCCTAAACAAAACAAAAAAAATTTACTCTGAATAGTCAAATTCATTTTTTATAAACATTTAAAGTTTAAATTTCTTCAACAATGGATTTCCAGTTGAAAATTAACGAATTCTCATCGAACGATATCTTTTTTTGTTGTAATTCAAATACGAATAACCATAGACTTGACATTTTCACATTTTCAAATGTGTATTTATCATTTTCCATATATGATACAATTTTCAAAATATTTTGACTTGTTTTTAATATTATAGACATTTGAAATTTTTAATAGATATCTTCGTTGGGTTGAAAATCTTGAAAATGTATACAACGTTCCTCATAATGTGTTATATTAGCAGTTCAAAAATATTAAAGATATACATAGGAAGGCATGTTTACTTTTATAAGCATTTAAGACTTTAAGACATGTGTTGTCTCCGTCTTACAACAGTAAAAACTGTGTGTAGCGCGGGACGCAACTATAGTACCTCTGTATTTATAGTAGAATTACCAAAATTCCACAACGCATAGGGAAGAACTTTATCTGTGTCGTAGTGTTTTAATTTTTTTTGATGGCACTAAACAATAAATTGTATTAATTAAAAGGAAAAAAAAAACAAAAAAAACCTAATATTATCAAACTGATAACTTAAAATGTGCTTATGTTATCTAAATAATAAAAACACTACGATACAGATAAAGTTCTACCCTATGTGTTGTGGAATTTTAGTAATTCTACTATAAAAACAAAGGGAGTATGATTGTCCCACAGTTTTTGATATGCTGTACATTTGTAAGACAAAGACCCTAGTTAATTAAGTCGAACAGAGTGTGTCCATGGAGAAATAAAACTGCACTAACCGTCTCCGCTCAACTTAGCGGAGGTACCGCCGGTGCGTTTGAACAGATTTTTCAATATGGAATAGCAAGTTATATATTTAGCAAGCTGATCACGCTCTGGTTGTTGAGATGGTGGTAGTTATCACTTTTAAATTAAAATAACAAATCTTTACAATTTTAATTTTCCTAATTATTTACAACAAATGAAATTAAAAAAGACAAATGGAGCTGGTAATGAATAAAATCTATTTGGAGAATTTTAAAGGAAGTTAAAGGTAAGACAAGTAATAAATAAAACATAAATGGCCATTATTATTATTATTGCATACAAACATGGTAGTTGTGTCAAAAATAAAAAAAGACATTTTTTAAAAAAATGTACTTGAAATACAAATAGGTATATTAAAATATGCACTTAGAACTTAAATCAATATAATTTATTTGTAATAAGACTTGTTGGAATATGCAAATGATGTAATATTCGATTAATTATAGGAAACATCATAAAAACTAAATGTAAATTATTTATTACTAAAAATTAATAGTTTTATTTTAAAAATATGTTCTAGAATCTATCAATAAATAGCACATTAAACATTCATTATTTAAGTTAAAAAATAATGCATCTAATAATTATCAATCTATAGTTACTTTTTTAAATATTCATTAGAATCAAAGAAAAAATGAAAAAAATTCCGAAAATTTTTTTTTTAAATTTATTCCAATTAAACATGAACACAAAACAAGAAAGATTATCGACTAAGAATTTAAGAATCAAATATAATGTAGAATCTATAGATATCACTAATAGAACGTAACATACCTTATAATTCAATGTTAATCATAAACAATTACAAAGCTCATAATATTTATCCAACATAGGGTAATTTATAATATAGTCATAATATACCTAATATATGAAATAAAAAAA
>NW_021770978.1:1629-17995 GCF_005508785.2 Acyrthosiphon pisum | reverse complement strand
AAAAATCATCTAAAAAAAACTGATGATTATTTAGCTAGGAAAAAGCTTATAAATTATAATTTATAAATGAAGTGATACATTATTCATTATTTATTGCTATATACCTAATATCTATCCATCGTGAAGTGACCGGCCAACGTCATATGAAAGTATATACCAAAAATAATGAAGAAATACTCTTTAAAGATTGAATATAACTTTTTTTATTTTTTTAGTTATGGGCAATTAACTTTTTTTATCAAAACAGTGCGTATCACAAATGCATTTGTTTATGTAGGTATCTTAAAAACTTTTCAACATTTTGATGTAATTTTATTTTCATTTTAAAGCTTTTTAATTGCCTATCAAAGTATCAACTGATAAACGCAAAGAAACCAGAAATGTGCTAATTAATTTTATTAAATTAAAAACAGAGAAAAAAGTTGGTAAAAATTAGTATTTTTAAAAGGAAATTGTGCATTATTCCAAATAATTTATTATTAACTATGAGTTTTTGTTTTTTGTATTATGACAACTAAAATTTACTGAATAGTATAAAATTAAACGATTGACGACCAATTAACCGATCAAATCTAGGAAAACTAAGTTGTGACGATTAACAGGAATATATTATGAAAACCAAACTTTCAAAGTATTCTATAGGTACCTATTATTGATTATTCAGTATAATTCAGTAGAATAATACAAAAAACAAAAAACCCATACTAAGTAATAAATTATTTGGAATAATACATGATTTTCTTTAAAAAATGTTAATTTTTGCTAACTTTTTTCCACTTTTTTAATTTAATAAAAATAATTAGCGCATTTCTAGTTCAATTACGTACGTCGGAGTGTTGATAGGACAATTAAATAGCTTTAAAATAAAAAAAATTACATCAAAATGTAGAAATCTTTTGAAGATACATAAACAAATGCTTGATATGTATGGTTTTGATAAAAAAAAGTTAATTGCCCATAATTTAAAAAATAAAAAAGTTAGACCCAATCTTGAAAGGGTATTTCTTCATCATTTTTGGTATACTTTCATATGACGTTGGCTGGTTACTTCACCCCAGAACACATTATAATATTATTAATTTTTTTTTTTCGTACATAGGCCTCATTTAAAACTTTGGCCCCTGGGCCTCTAAATGTATTGATCCGGGCTTAATCGTGGACTAAATCCACGGTTTTCTAGAATTATGAAAGACAACATGCGACACTCATGTATGTCACATAATATAAGGTCATTAAAAAAAATATGAAGATCATATTAATGCGGATAACTTTCTTTTGCAATCTCAACTAATTTTTTTCAAGAAACCGGTTTAAATTCCATAGATACATACAACATTAAGAACCATATTGAATGCTGTAGAATAGACAATATACATACCAATGGCAAGAGTGGTTCAATTTGTCTTGCTGGAAAATCTATTTAAAATAAGGAAATAACTAGCAATTCAACATTAATCTAAGACAAAAAAAACGCACACACCTAGATTCAAGTATTCGTTGAAAATATAATTAATGATACTACACTGTTGGCAATTTATCTAAATACATTTCCAATTATTATATAACTAGTAAATTTATTTAATTTAAATCTATTTGTTCATAAATCATAATACTCTGTAAACATTATGCATATCATGATACATCTTAATGATACTAAAAAAAATTGTATGAAATATAATAAATATTATAATATTATTAAAACCAGTAAATTTTCAATAGTTCATTGTTTGATTACAATACATTATAATCTGTTCAAGTTTATTTGAAATAGCTCTAAAGTAAAGTAAAACCAATTTGAGAGGTTAACATTTGGACTAAAATCCACAGAGTATAACATCGGCAGGAATAATTCAGGACAAATTATTTGTTATACTTGCATATTCTCCATAATTACATAATGTTGCCATTTACTGTATCCAAATAAATAATAATACTTAATAACATAAGTATAAAATAATTTAATATATCAATTATCGAAAATAAGATACAAGAGTGATATCACTATCAGTATCATATGATACTCCTAAAACTTACCCACAAGTGTTTACACACATTTATTGTTTAGTGAATGTATTGAAAAATAATCCAGGATTTGATTAGTCTTGTACATTATGTGTATGTCAATACACATTTACATACAAACAAGCAACACAACACATAATAAGGCAAATTCAATAAAAATATAATCATGAATAAATCTATAGATGTAACTGTAGGCTTGGTAAATATTTTACAGGTAAACATCTTTTTACTAATAAAATTAGTATGAAACTATGTGACACTTAAAATTAAACGACAAATGTTATAACGTGACGAATATTCACAAGCCATAACCACAGACATAAATATATAATATTACATTTTTATTATGATATAATATTATAGTTTTTGGTTAATTTTTCTTTTGTTTTTCCCCTGCGCTTTTGAAAACTATTAAGAAGAACTATCCCAAAGCACCAACTAGATTAACTTTCCCATGAAAAAAGATACTGTTGAAGAAAATCGAAGCAGTTTTACTGTCCCAAACGGTGATGACAGATGCAAAAAAAAACACATCATCGTAAAATTAATAGATATTCATCGCTCCGCTTAGAATCTAAAAGATAAAATATAATTGTCTCATCATAATAAGAGTGCGATGTTCATATCCAATGTAAAACAAATGTGTTCTTGTAAGATTATAGGTTTGTGACTGTATAACTCCTATACATCATTACATTGACGTATTGTATAGATTCTATACATTTATGCCCACCATTGCCGAAAATCCCTGATATTATAGCGTCCTGAAACGGATTCACAATCCAGTTATTTTTTTGACATTTTTCCATTTCTTCATGGAATTAAAAGTAAAAGTTATCTTTTAATGAAATTAAATGCAAAGTGATTTGGCTAATTATATCATCAGGAATTTTTATATTATTTTCGGTTATAAAAGTTTGAAATGTTTCAAAACAATCATAATTTTGCATTTCAATGTTTTTTTTTGCCATAAAGTAAGTTTTTTCATAAATCCTCTAATTTTTTCATGGACAGCAAATATATCGGTTCCTTTAGTTCCTTGTAAATATAAATTTAGTTCGTTCAGTTTCGAAAATATGTCGGCTAAATACGTGAGCTTCAAAATAAAATCTTCATTGTGCAACGATTTTGTCAGATCAGTTTTCTCCTTTAGAAACAGTACAACTTCTTTGCGGAGTTCTACAAGTCTTGTTAATACTTTTCCTCTTGACAGCCAACGTACTTCGGTGTGCAAAATAAAATTGACTATTTTCACAGAAGTGTTCAAAACCATTTTCAAGTTATCCGGCAGATTTTTCGATACTAAAACTTCCCTGTGAATGTTGCAGTGAGTCCATGATGCATTCGGACTAACTTCAAGCATTCGAGTTACAACACTACTATTTTTACCACACATTGCTCTAGCACCGTCTGTACATAATTTGACACATTTTACCCAATCAAGACCTTTTCTATTCATATAAGTATTAAGGGTATTGAATATTTCCTCACTAGTACCTCGAATAATTGGTTCACAAAATGACATATCTTCATGTGATGCGTTGTTCCATATATAACGTATGAATACAAGCAGCTGACATAAACCTTGGACATCAGTAGACTCATCTAGTTGTAACGACGTACCAAAAATACCCGTCGTAATAATTCCCGTAGTAATTCGTATATTACTTTATACTTCTATTAGTATTTATATTCTATAGTCTATACAATTTAAAAAAAACATAAATTTCTTACAATCTGTATAATTTAAAAAACTTCTCGCGACCCCCCAAAAATTGAATTGCGACCCATAGTTTGAGAAACGCTGGTATAGAAGGTTTCTATTAATGTTTAAAAGATATTTTTATATAATGTTTATTTAACAGGTTAACTTACAGTAACTAATTATTAACAGTTAAGGCAATGTAATTTTTACTAATAGTCAACACATTTTGTAAAATTAGATTTTACAGCGGAATATTGTTTTAGACATGGTCATAGTGTTACACAAGTCACTAGACACTCTAAACATTGAACGGCAAGTCACCTGGTCCTTACACTGCGTCAGGTTATATTATTTTCTACATTTCCCACCCAATTATTATTATTATATACGATCGCTATATCGCTACAGTACTGAACCATATAATTAAATAGTGTATATTTCGTACTGTCCTATAATCATTGTTATAAAGAAAATACATTTGTACCCGAGATCCATAAATACAGAGACAGACGTGGAGGAGGTGAACTTTCGCGCCCCGAACAGTACCGGCCGAGGGGCTCAAGCTGCTGGATGCCGAAAACCGCGAAGTCTCTGTCAGCGGAAGCCGACCGAAGTCAGAGTACTACTAACCAGTGCCGCAACTACCGCAGGTGCAGGCGGTGCAAGGCATCGCCTAATGGGTCTCACGAGTATTTATGGGGGGCCTCGAATTATCCATAATCATACATAATATTATTATAAAACAATTGTAAAATCAAATAAAAGAATTCAATCATTTTGAATTTTATATTTTCGTGTATATACAGGGTGTAACAGATAGAACTGACTTTTGGAATAACTTTTGTTCTAATCAATATTTTAAAACTTTTTTTTTATACATAATTTATAGCCACTTGCGCTACACTTGTAAAAAAAATTATTTTTATTTTTTAATACTAAAAATAAATAAATTTCAATTTGATTTCAATTTTTTTGAATAAATTCAAAATAATAAATTTGTGAATCTGATTATAAGAATGATTTGGATGGTAAAAAAATGTATCTAAAGCAAGTAGTTTATTTTTTAAAATATCAATATTTTTTCTGGAACGCAACTTTTTTAAAAATATTATTTTTGGAAATTTGCTAACATGGGTATATTTCTTAAACTATTTACTAATCATATAATTTTAACAATTTTTATCATTAATTAAATAGCATACATTTTTTTTTTTTGGTCCAGTCTTTCTGTTACATCTTGTATATATTCTTATTTCATTGGCTCAACAATACCTATGTATTTATTTCTATAAATAGACATATTGTTTATTAACAGTCCGGTAACTGTATTAATAAAAAGTTTTGATAATAATTAGATTACAATTGCGTTTTAATTTTTAGATACTGAGTGGAGTGATAAATTAATTGGTTTTACAATGATGTGTGTTTCTTTTTGTGTCTGTACCTATACACGATTAGTAGTTGAAATAATGCTTATTTTTCAATTTCAGTATATTGTTCAATGGTAAAGTGAATCTAGTCTAGTTAGTACTTTTGGGAGATCAAAATTAAAAATTTCCCAGTAGTATTCAAAAGCGCCGTGAAAAACAAATGGAAAATTAAGGGAAAACGGGAATTTTTACGCAAAATCGATTTTCTGTATCCCTAAAACAAATATCGTATATACATGAAATTTTCACTGGTTGTTTATATTTGCATTTTTTACACACGATAAAGTTTTCAAAATATTTTGATTTTTTTTAAACTGTTTACGGACATTCTCATTTTCTAATTCTATTAGTTTTTATCTATGAATGTCAAATAAAACGTTATAAGTTGGGTAAAAAAGCTTGAAAATGTAATACAAGTCTCCTAATATATTGTTTCAACGATATTTTAAAAATATTAAAAGTCCTTAGTCACATTTTTTATTTATAAGCATTTAAAGAAGTTCAAATATTGACAAAATACGTACAAATGACAAAAATTTGCAAATTATTTTGAGTTAGAAATTCATGAAAAATGTTATTTTTAAATCTAAGATTTGAAAATGTAATATGAGATTCCTCATAAGTTTTTCTACCTTTTTCAAAAAAAAAAAAAATTTCAAAAAGTTGCAATTACCAAAGAAAAATGACAAGTGGGTAGGACAATTATATGGTTTAATAATATGTATCAGCTGTTCAGTTAAAACAACAGATTATAGTATCCGTTGTATTAATTGTCAACGAAGACATCGACACGACGGCAATATTACCATGGATATTTGGTGCTTATAAATTAAACAATCAGGTGGTAAAGTATATATATAGCGAGACGAATCGCGTTTTTTATTTTTATCAATTTCCACTATACGATGCACCCGAGATCCATAAATACATGGACAGACGTTTTTTGGACGACCATTGTACGGCTGGTGGACAGGCGATTATCTGCCCGATAACAAAATATTGAACCCTCACCCGACGGGGTCATTGATGTCATCTTAGATTTGGTGTGACAGTGATGGCGGACGCACTGGCTGTGAAATGACTCAGGACCAGAAGACGTAGAATGACCAGTAACTATCTGCAGGGCCGTCCCGAAACTCGTCCGATGCCGCTTTGGTTTAGCCAGCTGGAGATCGGTTTACGTGGAGGAGGTGAGCTTTCGGCGCCCCGAACCGCACCGGCCAAGTGGCTCATATATAAGCTGCAGGATGCCAAAAACGTCTCTGTCAGCGGAGCACTGCGAACATAACGTACATTATATAATAATGTACCTAAGTTATATAATATAATTGTAGGGCTGGATTTAAAGCAACTGCAATATCCTGGGCTCTTTTAAATATGACGCCCCCTTAAGAAAATAATTTAATTTATCATTAGGTACTCGTATAGACTTGGAATTTTAAGTTTTAACAAATGGAATCGATTAAAATAAACAAAAAGAAATTGCACGGAAAAAACATATATTTGATATTTTATGAACACACATTTTAGAAAGGTAGGTATATTCAACTTAATTTGTAATATAAAATATATACCAGGTATAGCCTTTAATGGTTTAAACTTTCCATTCGGGAATTGTGTCGTAAATGGTCGTGTATCGGTTCTTTCGTATACGTATGGTCGATCCATAAATTTCCCTGGATGTTTTACATAAATATCGGGACCATTGACGCAATCAACTATTTCAACATAGTAAGGGATTCCTTCTTTGTAACATTCACGGCCATTTCAGGGATTAGTTGCTAAACAAAATTTGTATTTAATAATATGTATGTATAATATGTATTTAATAATACATCACCAAAATTTATAAATACAATTTATCATTGTACATGTTTTGTAAAAATAACCTACCCATTCACTTATGGTGCTTGACGTAATTTTCTTCGCAATAATCTTTTGTCATTCACTGTGCCATTCACGTTTACTTATTTTTAACTACATTACTCAGAACTAGGGCCAGCTATGTTTTGAGTTTCCTACCATAAGAAAATATAATATAGTTTCTTTTATAAATGAACGATATTACATACATGGGACCATGTAGTTCGATGACAAGGGCTTTTTGTTCTCAATGATGATGGTATTGGGTTAGTCGGATTACCATAATCGTGTAATAAACGTAATATGTCCGCTATGGTTTGTGGGATAGGACGAAAAAAGGTTTACTACTCCTTACTCTCCAGTTGTTTCGTTGAATATCATATGAATTAAAGTCTGTATCAGTTAAATCTATAGGTTAGTTGGCACATTTTTTTTTGATCATCATATAGCACATTTAATTACGGAGTAGATCGTGGACTCCAACCTCCTACCAGGTCACCTGCTCTGCTGGATTTAAGATTTCGCGTTGAATACAATATAGAAAATGCACTCTACGGTATCCAACAATCCATTGCGTTCATTGACAGTCCGTATAGTCGTTACATACCATAATATGTCTTCAGGTAAAATGTCCAGAGTTTCGCTTCCCAAAATATAACCAAAACATCCCCTTAAAATAATAGCAGTAATTTTTCGAAAATGCATTTAAGTATATTGTATAATTTAATGTATTCAACTTTGAAAAATTGTGTCCAAGTATATACTAAGATAATAAAAAAATAATATTTGACAATATGAAAAATTAAAATTATTTTTGACTTATAACAAAATTTGTTAATCAAATCAATATGGCATTTGGTTGGCCGTGTACCACGAAATCACCCGACAAGTATGCAAATATAACATTAATAAATAAATTAAAAATCTAGCAATTGACTTGAATCCTGCACCATTAGATTACACACATTCCTGGCTACCACCCCTGCTAATTCCAAGTAAAAATACCGAAAACAACTGTAGTCATTCGTTTTTTTTTTTCAAAAACTGAAACTCCGCCAAAATGAATTCTATTTTACCTTCTTCAAAAATATTGCTGTGCACTGTGCCTGGTAAATATGCATAGGTTCCACTTTAAGCAAGAACGTGACTCCCTGTAGGCTGTATGTAGTTTTTATATTATATATAATATAAAAAAAAATTGTTTAATTATTTTTTTTTTGTTTTTGATGATTACTGTTTTATTGATAAATTGCTGATTTTTTGATTTTGTCACACCAAATAAACACTGTGAGGTAATAATCGTTTAAAATTAATAATTTAAAATATTACAGTTATAGCATTAGGTATAATGATTTACTTATTATTTACTTTATTTATTTACTCGAGTCAGAATGTCTGGATGTCTAAACCAATTTACAATGACCTTTACCGCATCATTACTATCCTGAATTCCGAAAAGATTGTTTAAATTTGTTAACGGTTTCTAGTGCAAATATAATTTTTCTTACGCAATAACTACGGCTTTCAAACCAATGTTGGGTAGCGTCACCCTCTCGACGATGTGCATTGAGAAAATCTATTCGCTTCGCGTAAAAATCTCAGTTTATCCTTAATTGTTTGGTTGGTTTATTCTGGCGCTTCTGAAAGCTATTGGGCATTTTTCACTTTTGACCCCCCAAAGTACTAGATTCACTTTCCAACTAGAAAAAATGCTGTTGAAAAAAATTGACTAATTTTTACTGAACTATAAGTTATAAGGTGATATGACATGTACACACAACAACTAATAATAACACATAATATAATCATTGTAAAATCATTGTAAAATCAATACATTCATCGTTCTATTCAGAGTCTTAAATGTATTAAGTAACTGTTTTTCTCGTTAAACTGAAAAAA
Source organism: Acyrthosiphon pisum (assembly GCF_005508785.2). Taxonomy (NCBI): domain Eukaryota; kingdom Metazoa; phylum Arthropoda; class Insecta; order Hemiptera; family Aphididae; genus Acyrthosiphon; species Acyrthosiphon pisum. The sequence continues at coordinate 9,076 of NW_021770978.1, read as the reverse complement.
AAATGAAGTACTTATGATATAATATATACAATTTGATAGATTTTTTTGTCAACATTTGAAGTAGGTATGCGTTGTTAATCGTTTCTAAGTTGCAACAAAATCGTTTTTGTCAAATACTGTTATTGCCGTTTTTCCGTAAAATGTTGTTAAAAACCTATAGCACTCCGTCCTTATCTTATTTTCCTGAATATATTATTATTGTTATGGTGAGTGCAATATATTCGCTACGCAACGAGGCGTATTCATCGGGAAGACAAGTACGTATATTCGGCTACGTGTTCCAGCTATAATATTATTGTTACTTTAGTCGTCAGCAAAGTGATGTATTAATCATTGGGATGACAAGTGCGTATATTCGGCTACGTGTTCCGGCTTTAATAATAATAATAATATTTTAATTATTATCATAATCAACATAATATGTGAACGTCTCGTTGCGTCTTGCCCATAGCCTTTTATTTAATTATTATTATTGTTACCATTGAACAGGATGTTAGATACGGCCAAGTGACAAAAACAATAATTTATGGTCTAGTTTTTTATGTTCAGGAGCCCGTTTTAAATGATAGATACCACTATAAATTTAGTAAACAACTAGCAATTTTTGGTATACCTTTTTCAGTTATTTTGTTAAATTATATTGATGCGCAAATTCTGTATAACCCAAAAATCGTACGATGCGCAAACGACAACCGGCGTTTTTTGGTGTAACTCTAAACAAATCACCGTACATGCCATTTTTACTTTTTTTATTTAAAACGTGCTTTTTAATTTTAATTTTAAATATGATACTAATATATTATATTTAATTTTTGATGTTAGAGTGAATCTACATATATCATAAAACTTTTAGGAAAAAACATTACCTGTGCTTAAGCTTGGCGATTTGTTGATACTTTTTTTGTATCAAACAAGATAATATGTGTATGTGAAATAACACAAATTAAAAATGCCAATATCTCGCTTGAAAATCCATAGGACCTGGTGTCGTAATGGTCGTTTTATTTTTTCTGATTCCATATGCTATTATCAATTAAATATCATCAATTATCGTTGAAATTCTAACTCATAAGTCATATTCAAATATAAATCTGGGTATTGACCACAAATCCTTTGAAAGCAGCAACATCATATTCAGTGTTAACTATAATACATACGAGCTGAATACAAAAAAAAAAAAATGTTAAATTATTTAAAGGTTAGACAGTACTCACAATAGTTGATACATATATTTCACTAATAGTTTCTTTAAATATAATTTAATACTTGAGACAATTCATTTTTTTTGTATTAAAAAAAATCTGATTAATCAATTTAATAAAAAAATACTATCATAAAAATAAAAAAGTTTCAACTGCCTACTTGTATCCTTTGATTGATCGCTATGTACACTTTTCTTGACATCTGAAACAAAACAACAGTATTTGAATTCAAATGAGAACATTTAAAAAATAGTTGTATATATCTAGTCCGTTTGTGCAAAGGTGTGCAAGTTAATGAAAATAATTAACTCAAGTTAAGTTAAGTTAAGAGGACACAAGATTGATAAGTTAAAAGTTAACAGTTAACAAATCATAAATAAATTTTAACTCGATAAGTTAAAAGTTAATCTATTTTTTTTAATTAGTATGTACCTAAATCACATAAAGAATAAATGTGTCTTTCTAGTTTCTAATTTATAACTTGTAAAAAAAACATTTTATTGAACTTTAATCATAATGTACACTGTATACTATTTTACTTTTACTTTATTATTATCTACTAATTTAAACTATACTATCTCAAATTAATAATTTAACAAATTTTTTTTTATATTGTTTACATAGCAATATTGAATGTCATAATACGTGAAGATGAATACATGACCTTTCATATACCTATATTATTATAAGTTATATAACATTAAAACATAAAAATAGTCAATTTGTAAATTAAAATTATTAATTTTATTAAAAACATTTATGATTGCAACTCGCATAATATATAATTTACAACTTAGTAAAATATATAAATATACACAAAATTATGTTATCAAAAAAAAGAACAGAAATGTTCGTATTTTTCTAATGGATTATTTTTATTTTATACTGATATAGTAATATTTACGTATAAACGAAAAATTTCAAAATGTTTTTAACTTGATTGATTTTTTTAAAATCAACTGATAAAAGCTAAGTTATTTCAACTGTAAATTAAACTAGTTATGTTCATAAGTTGATTAGAAAAAAACTAACTAGTTAGGTAAGTTAAAAAGTAAAAAAAAAATTCACTTTTAACTTAAATTTAACTTTTTAACTAGTTAATGCCCACCTTTGCGTTTGTGTACGTTCAAATATATGAGCATTGAATAATCGTTCATAATCTTTCACTATTTTCTTTGCCTTTTTATAAGTCTTGTTATTTTTAATATCGACAATGGGCTGGATAACTTCGTATATTATGTCGAATAGCGTGACTCCGTAAATACCCAAAGGTATTTTCGAAAAACCTTAGTGGTCGTTCGACGTGCCTGAAAGTCGATATATTGTTAGTATGTAGGTCAGTACTCGCACAGGGGTTTTATCGACTCCGCCGTTTTAATATCAATTCCGCCGATTATCGATTCCGCCAGTTATTTATTTATGTTGATTCCGTCGACTGTTTATTAAACAATAACAAAAGTATCATATTATACAGAATTTTTTTTTTTAATTAACAGTAGGTATAGGTGAGGGTACACTTAGTTTTCCATAATAGTATAAATTAAGTTTTATTTAAATACAAATATTTCGAAAAACAATTCAAACATTGTCGTTCATAACGGATAATAATATGTATTAAAATCATAAAATAATATAACTTATATATTTAGTATATTATCTAGTTTTATAAAATTAAGTAAGATCGTCATATTTTTAAATAATTAATTAATAATAATAATAATTAAAATATGTAGGTATTGTACATGCCGCATGGTATGGTAAAAAATAAAAATTAAAGTAATAAAAATATATAATATGGTCAATTTTTAAAATAATGATTTGATGCTAGTTTTATATAGGTGAATCTATCAATTTTTTTATTCATATAATCGTCAAAAATGTTTGCTACATATTAGTAAACATAAGCCTTTTAACAGTTCGGCGTAATCAATATGTAAAAAAGTTCGGCGTAATCGATAACCGGCGAAATTAATTTGTAAAAAAGTTCGGCGGAGTTGATACGCGGCGCAATCGATATACGCCTCTCACACACGTGAAACCCCCTTGACGGCATATTTTCCTCAAATGGTGTGATTAATTTTAATAATAATAACAATAATAAAATTGTGTAACTATTTTATATTTAAAAAAATATATTTGATAACGTTTATTAAATAATATTAAGTTTATTGTTATTGAACTGTTTTATTTATAAAATGTATTATTATTCAACTGGGTTAAGGGTGGTCAAATGATCCGTGTTGTGTATTATAGGGATTGCGGATATTACACTAATTTTTAACTTCTAGGGGCTTACATAACTAATTTAATAATATTTTAACACCATGGATCGTTTGAATCATCTGAAAACATGAAAATAATTAAATTATATTTATAAAATATATTTTATTATATTGCATTTACAATGTTTTAAATTTTCTTTTCTGAAAACGGCGAAAACATGATTAACGGTAGTGATTAATACAGAACGGTAGTTAATATTATGTTATGCAACGACAAGAAATTTATCCACGTATAGGGTGTACATAATCTGCGTACCTCCATATTTTCAATTTGGTCAACACTGATAGTGGATAATAATTATTATAGTCAAACAACATTTTCCTTCACCCTTTAAAAGGCTTAGGACTTTCTGTCTCATCATATTCTGATGTTATAGACTGGTGGGTTTAAAAATTTGTTTTAGCTATTTATCTTCGTACCGCTTCCTTAGAAACATTATTCACAATTTTGTCAAATTACAATAAATTAGGTACAATCATTTTTACAAGTCATTAAAATTTATAAATTACACAAATTACAGTTAATACATATTTAATATTTATTGGTATGCGTTTGCGTTAAAAATGTTATAAGATCAATTTTTTTAGATTTGTAATCTGAATATATTTTTTTCAAAAAATTTTGTTCTTTTAATATTTCTGTTCTACGGGTATTTTCTTTATTTTTTTTAAAAGAATTTATTTTTAAATCAGTGTCGACTTGAATTTCCATGAGTATTTGAATGATTTGGTGAATGTGAGGGTGGGAGCGTATAAAATAGACTATTGAAGTACATGTGAAAGTTTTCAGCCCCGTTCGTTGTTCTTGGGCTTTAAGACTATACGGTCTTACTCCTGTCTGATACAGCGACCCATACACAATATTATTATTCGATATTCGACATTAAGAATATTATTGACCGTGTATTGGCTGTATTGAAGGTACTTCAATATTTATTAACGGATGATCATTGATATAAATAATATTGAACGTGTTTGGCAGCTTAAGACACCATGTACACCCAAAACTGTACCTAAAAGCTGATTTTCATTGTGCAAACGAGTTGTCGTAAATTTTAAAAATATGTTAATATGTGCGCAAACAAATCTCTACCGAAATGACGGGACACCATATTTGTGCGCTGAGCGACGATATAATATAGCGGCATTATTATGGTATTTTTAAACCTATTTTTTTAATTTTTTTTTATTTTAGATAGGTACCTACGGCTACATTATTTTATATATTGGATTAAACACAGTATACAAGTGTGTACCTACCTATAGTTATAACATGTTAACACTCAATTACATAATTCCATATATACTTGTCTTATAACTATTTTATTTAGAACACGAATTTTGTAAAATAGACTAGTTAAACTTCTCATTTTATTTTAAATTCTGAGTGAAACGATGAATGTATTGATTTTATAATGATGTGTGTTTTTTAGATTCTGAGTGGAACGATGAATGTATTGATTTTACAATGATGTGTGTTTTTTTTTTGTTTTTATTTTTTATTTTTAAAATTTTAAAATTTAATATTTTTATTTTTGTGTCTGTCATCACCTTTTAGGACAGTAAAATGCTTAGATTTTCTTCAACAGTACCTTTTCTGATAGGAAAGTGAATCTAGTTGGTACTTGGGGGGGGGGGGGGTGGGTCAAAAGTAGTTTTCCCAGTAGTTTTTAAAAGCGCTGTGAAAAACGAAACAACAATTAAGAAAAAACGGAAATTTTTACGCAAAATCTGTTTTCAAGAAAATTGATTTTGGTTTTTGGTGCAACTCTTAAAGAAATGACCGTAGGTACATGAAATTTTGAATGAATGTTTATATTAGCATTTTCTATATATCATAAAATTTTCTAAATATTTTGACTTACCTATTTTGAGCTCTTTACTCTTTACTTTTTAATTTCCATTATTTTTAGTTTTTTTTCTATAAATATCAATACAATTTTATTTGTTGGTTAAAGAAACAAGAAAAATTAATAGAAGGCACATAGTATATTGTTTCAAAGGCAGACGAAAAAAATTAAAAATCCATAGTCACAATTTTTATTTATAACCATTTAAAGAAGTTCAATTATCGACAAAATACGTAAGAATCACGAAAATTAGCAAATTATTTTGAGTTAGAAAATCATAAAAAATTTTCTTTTTAAATCTAAGATTTTAAAATGTGATACGGTACGCAACCGACGACCAGTACAAAGTACAGGCGTCGTAGCTACCTATCTGCACTTCACAAACCGCCACCACGGGCTACGAGCGGGACATCGCCAACTCTCCCACCACACCGCAAGGGAAAGGTGGAACGGGAAGGCAAGTCGCGCTGGACGAGTACCGGCCGCCGGCGACATCTCTCTCGTTTACCGACCATCGTAACGGCCTGGCCAGTATTCACTTTAACTGGTACTTACATACCACGCCTAAAAACGCTGATCGTTTTTCTCTGTGTAAAATTACCTACACACGACCACGGGTCTATCTATTTTGTATTTAACGATTATAATAATAAACGCCGTCCGGCATTAGTGATTCATTCGAAACCGGTGTTTACCTTCGTTCTCGTCACCCATCCTACACCAGACACGAAATAATTACCGGCCTACCGCCACCACTGCCGTAGCCGTGTCAAATGTAATGCAAGATCATTCATAAGTTTGTCTATCTTTAACAAAAAAAACAACACACGCGGGTGTAGCGTCCTCTATAAGGGTCCGCATTACAATGGTTAAACTAATGTTAAACCGCGGAATTCGACTGGTAACATTTAAACAATGATCGTAAAACGGGCCCTAAATGTCTAAGTAGGTTATAATAAACAATGTATGTAATAATTACTATTTAATTTATAGCAATTAGGTATTCAATATTAGATAGAAAAATTGATAAAATATTTACTTCTGTCATACTATTTATTAGGTAAGACTTAATACTTAATAAAAACTTGAAAAACATCGTTCAGGTGTATAGCAGTTGATATAGGCAAAGTACAAAATATTTTCAAGAGTTCATGAATATTTGGATAAACCTCTTTATCACAAACATCATGGTAATTTCGTTTTATTTACCAACTATTTATCGGGTTTATTATAAACACTCATGCATGAAAAATAATTCACAGAGAATTCAAAAATATAGTATACCATAGTAAATACTCAAATACATTTTTTTTTTGAAGTATTTAAGATACTACTCAAATACTTTTGATTTTAAAGTGGGTTTCTAATTATCGTAATATAATACCCCAGGTAGTAGGTAGGTAATCTAATAGTTATCTAATAGTTTTAAAGGGAATATTGTTATTCAATATTCAATAACTTTTTTTAGAAATCTGGTTTTCACAAACCTTTGGGTTTCGGTGAACACAGAAATATAATACAGAATATTAAATAAAATTATTATTCCATTATTAGGTATAGTTGACAATAATATTTTTCCAAACAATTATTTCGAATAAAAAAATGTTTGAAATAAAAAACCAAAGTATTCAATACCAAAAAGTATTTAAAATACCATTCAAAATACTTCATGCTGAAAGTATTTAAAAAGTTATTCAATACTTAAAAAAGTATTTGAATACTTTTACTTGAATACTGCCACTGTACGTGGCTATACGTTTACCTAAATGTCTTGTCTTCGACGCACTCTTTAAGCATTTATAGCTATAGGTTTTGTTATAAATAATCTGAGAACTTATCGTATACTTATTGCATGCTCACCCAATTTGAATGCTAGTTAAGGATTTATTAAAACTCTGGTTTTTGGAATTTTTAAGTATATTATATGTACTAGACTATAGTTATTGATAAGAATATATTACTACTATGTATTTTCAATAACGCGTGTATTTTACGATGTTTAAAAACTGGATTAAGGCTTTGTCACTACCTAGGTATTGTTGCATCTCATAATAAGGAGTATAGGTTCACAACTCGAGAGGTATGAGCATACTGATTTTATTTTGTAATGGGT
>NW_021770978.1:0-1579 GCF_005508785.2 Acyrthosiphon pisum | reverse complement strand
TTACTGTTGAAGAAAATCGAAGAAGTTTTACTGTCCTAAAAGGTGATGACAGACACAAAAAAAAATAAAAAAATAAAAAAAAAAACACACATCATTGTAAAATCAATACATTCATCGTTCCACTCAGAATCTAAAATTATTTTGTAGTTAAAAATTTATAAAATGTTCAATTTTTGTATCTAAGAATTAAAAATTTAAAACAAGATTCCACAGAAGTAATTAATTCTGTTACCAAAAAATCAAAAAAATACATTTACACAGTTTATTTTTATAGTCATTTTAAGTACAAATTTGGACGAAATTACATATTAAAAACCTAGGATAACTATTTTAGTTATTTTGTTGTGATTGTATAATATTATTCGTGGGTACTTGAAACTTCTAAAGTATACTATTATATATCTATGATAGTACCACGGTTTTTTGTTGATGTATAACGCGTTATAACTTATAAGTACCTAATAGATATTATGATATGATTAATTTGGAATTTATTATAGGTACCTTATTATAGGTCAATTTTTTTTTAATACCATAGATAAGTATATATTATATGTCTAATACATAGACTGATATACCGTCTCCGCTCAGAATCGTTTTTGTTATACAGTTATATTATATCATTGAATTCAAATTTAATACTGTCCATTATACAGTGACCCACTTCTAACCTACTGTACAGCAGAGCGACATCCACTTACCCACCTTTTTATATTTATTTTTTAACACTGCAAATAAAAAAATAACTTCAGATTATTTTTGAAAAATTCAAAATAGCCAATTTGTGAATCTGGTTTTTTGAAAAATGTTAATTTCTATGATATTATATACATTATATATTATATTGTATAATATGTTATGCAAACTTTAATAACTTATGTATATATGAATAAAATAAAGAAATAGTTGTTAGAACAAAAGTTATTAACTGCCATTTATCATAATTTAACATTTAAATACAATTTTAATTATCCATGCTGATTTTTTTAATGTACTTTTACATTTTAAAATTACTTATAAATAATTTCTGTCTTGTATTACGAAATAAATGCGATGGAACATAATGGAAATAACTTTTGTTCTAATCACTATAGAAATTAAAAATAAATAAATTCTCTATAAAATGTATAGAAGTATGCACTTCAAGTATCTATACAGCATAGATTTTGTTTCAGAAAAATTCAAAATTGTCGGTTTTTAAATTTAAAAACGTTTTGACGGTAAACTATATATTTTGCTCGGTCGATTTTTGAACGCATACAACATTACAGCTCAATCGATTAATAATGGAATATAATGGGTATTTGTATCTGTTCTTTTTTTTTTTCAAGTCCCCTTTTGAAAGTGGGTGGGTACATACATCATAATATTGAATACAAGTAACTACCTAGACTGTGGTCGTGAATAGCGTTTCGGAGATTTTTTTTTTTATTCTGCACTCATTATCATGATAATAATAATATATTATTATGAATTATAATCTATCAAAATCAAAAGGCAATATTGATACTTCTCGCTTTCAAAGAGACTGCTGCGCGATATAAACTCATTAATTTGTAAACAGAACAAAAGCTGACGT
>NW_021770977.1:32151-36250 GCF_005508785.2 Acyrthosiphon pisum | reverse complement strand
TATTAATACATGCCTTGAATATTCTTCGTATGTTTGTTGAGCGCGGTTTTGTAGGAGAATGTCGAAGGACATATAGTGCACGGAAAACGTACACCCATATGCTTATTTTGATGCGTGATTAAACTGGTTTTACGCACGAACACCGACGGGCACTGATCGCAATTAAACATGTTGTAAATACTGTTGAGTAAGGACTGTGAAAACACGGAGAGAGCAAAAGCAAAGTGCGTGTAAAGGTATAGGTGTCTATAACAGACTGACTATGTCTTGGCAGACAACGGAGCAAGTGTCCAGAAATCTGAGCATTTCAAGCCGTGGGTTACCAAAATATTAATCGGGTATTTACTATGATAAATGTGTACATCATTAGTTATTACCAATTATTTTAGGAACCATTGTTTATCAGTAAAATTTCCAGAAATTCGTCTGTGCGTGTTGACAACAGACCGGACGAAACAGGTCGTTCCGCTGACAATAGAACAATAGAACGTTTACTATCAATACGTGTCTAACACAATGGTGTATATTTCTATACATATCCCTTACTCGATGAAGCCTTACAAAAATATGACCTATATGCTACTTTTAAAATTGCCGCTAACATAACCATCTTACAAAATATTTGAAAATCGTGTTGCTTACAATAGATACCCCTTTAGGCCACCTTTACAAAAATAGTTACTGATATACCAAGAAAAGCGACCATATGCTACATTTAAAATTACCACTAACATAACCATCTAACAAAATATTTAAAAATATTAATATAGTTTGAAAATATATATTATTGAATGCATGGTTTTAAAATTTAAAAATATATATATTTTAATAATAAATAATATAATTATTACACCCCCCCTCAAAAACCTTCATATTCATCCATGTGTCGGTTAAGTTCTTCATCATCTTCATATGCCTCCATATGACTGATCAACTCCTCGTCATTTCCATCTTCACTCCAATCCATTTCTGCTGTCTGCTCTCCAGAATGACGTAACGTATTCATAATTTCCCCTTCAAATAGCATGTTATATTCGGGGGCTAACATGAACCGAGGAATTTCTACCGTGCTATGTGAAACTGAGGACTGGGAATCTAAGTCTGGAAAAAGGTCGTTTCTCACCCTCAGTACGTATGCTATCGATGTTGTCGGCGGAAACATGTCTGGCGAAGCTTCTTCCAACAAGACAGGCTAAACCGGTGTCAAAGAACGTTAACAATTCTCCATCTGTGATAGTCAAGGTGGTGATGGTGTTGCAGGGGGATGAATAGTCGAAAATGCCCTATGCCAATCATTATTTTCAACTTGCGTGCTCTGGTTAGTCGAGTAACCACTATCTCCGGATTGAGTCTAAATAATAATAATAATAATTTATTTTATATTTTATTTTTAAAACAAAAAAAACTTACCATTTCACCATATACGAAAAAGTCATGCTCATGCATGTTGATGAGAACTGGAGACTGGCTATGTATTTCAGCCAGACGTCAATTATACTCATCTCCTCCATATACCGGAGAACTCGGTGATGAATTATTTGACATCTAAAAATCGGATTATATGTAATTCTTAAAATATCTTACGAATAATATAAAACAAAATACTTAAATTTTTACCGGTAATGATTATCACAAACGAAATATAAAAATTATAAATACCTACTATGATAAATAAAAATCTCATATAAGTAGATAAATCCGTATCTGAATATCTGTTGAGAAAAACTGTAAACGCAAAATGTGTGTACACCGGACAAAAGACTGGATACACACTGATCGAGCAGCCACATGGGTAAGGTACCGACCGTCCGTTGATGTCAAACATATTGTTTGTTGAAGTAGGTAGTTTTTTTTTTTTCAACTATTTTTTTTTTCAACTATTTAGAGAAACACAATGCTAGGTGAAAATAGATATTATGTTAGTAAGGATAGTGAGCATATGGTTTTTCTGAAATAATATAAACTGATGTATGGTAATAAGGAATATATTATTTATAAGTTCATTTTTAGTTCAGGTTTCTTATTCTATGTAGTATAAAACGAGAAGTGTCGAAGTCGAAATCTAAGTAGGTAAGAATGGTTAGGACATTTAACGTCCAATCCATTTCTAATTTTTCCCTAATGCGTTCGGAATCGAAAATCGCAATTCGCCTGAGTCCATATAGTAACTGCATAATGATATAGTACTGGGTATGCCTCCTGATTGTTCTAGATGAGTGTAATAACTCACGAAACGATAGTTGAATCTATAATAAATTATCTGATATTAGTAAATCTAATCATGTTATCTACAATATTTGAATTATATTCGTATGTTTAAACTTACTATAACCTCATCTTCAGGAATCGATCGATCATAATGACTTTCACGCATCAACATACACAAAACTCTCATTTCTACATTGCACCGTACAGAAACCGATCTCGCATGTGCTGACCATATCCTTATCTTCTCACCTGAATTATTTATAAGTGAATATTCTTGATGCAACCGTCTTAAATAAATTATAGTGTCAGGGTTAGCTGACCGAACGACCGGCGGCTCAATTATCTCACTGAATAAAAAAATATATATATATAAATATATATCAAAATAATTTAAAATTACTAACACTTACGCATTTTGCAAAATTCGTTCGTTACGTGAGATGTCGTCTTCGAGAATTATACGACACATAATTATTTAGTTAATATAAAAAAAATTAAAATAAAAGTAATCAAAAGGAATAAATATCACAAATGAAGGGTACAACGTTAAAAACACGACTGGGTTTCTAGGTCACCAGTGGTGGCGTGAACATTTTTCATTCATGAGATAAAAACGTTTTTAGGGATCACCCACCCTCAAAAGAGTTTACGAGTGTCGAGTACATTTATAATAATAGGTACACACACCATAGAAAAGTAATAAACATGACCACGACATCTACCCACCCACCTAAATCGCCATGAGACCCGGGTTTCATAAAACCCTTGTCACGCCGCCACTGTTCTAAGATATTACATGCAGGGCGGCTGTGATGACGAGCAAGGACGGGGCGGGGTAAAATATATGTCACGAACGTGCGCGATCGGGCGGCGGCTTATGTATTTCATTCGCCTATATACGTTAAGAATCATAAGAAAAGTATATCAGGTCTGTGGCCTAGTGGGTTAAGGCGTTAGGGATTTAGCTCGGGGGTTGAGGGTTCGAATCCCTCCAATCTTTTTTTCAATATTTATTTAATGAAAAAAAAGTTTACAATAATTTGGTATATCGGTCACGTGATGAATCTGACGGGCCAGGAGGCGGGGTGGGGTAAATATACGTCACACACGTATGCGATCGGGCGGCGGCGATGACGAGCAATGATCGGCGGGTTTGTATGGTGAGGTGGGATGGGGTAAAATATACGTCACGAACGTGGGCGATCGGGCGGCGGCGATGACGAGCAAGGTTCGGCGGTTCGGCGGTTCAGCAAGGTTCGGCGGTTCGGGGGTTCGGCGGTCTGAACTCTCTATTTTATACTACTGTTGCCTGTTCGATAAGAATATGGTAGCAACACCCACTTTCTCCCGCTGGCATAACCAATTCAACATAGTATTTCGCGACACATTATTTATGTACTTAATTCACTTATTCTATTCTCATATTTTAATCACTATCACTATCAATATCCGAAAATCTAATAGAATATCTATAGGTATTATTGACTATTTCTAATTCATCCATATCCGAAAGTATATTATCTAACCAATCACCATTATTACTACTTACACCCATATTACTATTATTACTTTGGTTAGTATGGTTATCGTTATTACTATTATTAGTTTTTAATGTTGCTACCCTACGCATTTGTATATTTCTAAAACGTGACCATGCCCCTATATCTATTTCATTGTTTATTTGAAAAAACTCATCTATAACCCTGGTTGCAAGATTTATGTCGGCTTCTAATTGTTCCACAGTTTCTTCCCCCGTAGGTGCTGGTGGTTTAATCCTGTTAAACACTATATTTGCAACACCTATTGTCCTTGGTCTGTTCTGTACCAGCAGTGGCCGCTCTATGTCTAGGTGGTATCTGTACGGTGTACTTGACACTCCTTCCGCATTAGG
>NW_021770977.1:25923-32101 GCF_005508785.2 Acyrthosiphon pisum | reverse complement strand
TTTTACATTACAGCGTACAGAAACCGATCTCGCATGTGCTGACCATATCCTCTCTCTCACTGAATTATTTATAAGTGAATATTCTTGATTCAACCGTCTTAAATAAATTATAGTGTCAGGGTTAGCTGACCGAACGACCGGCGGCTCAATTATCTCACTGAATAAAAAAAATATGTTTATATAAATATATATCAAAAATAATTTAAAATTACTAACACTTACGCATTTTGCAAAATTCGTTCGTTACGTGAGATGTCGTCTTCGAGAATTATACGACACATAATTATTTAGTTAATATAAAAAAATTATTGTGACAGTCTTTCACTCCCCCTAGTATCATTCTTTACCACCTATATTGTTATATTAATGATAATAGCTCGTATATTCTCACCTTGACTACCTATGTTATTATGTTCTTTATATTTGTATTATTTGAAAGAAACGGATACTATCCGTTACACTTGTCAGCTGAAAATATATTATGTTTTTGTTGTTGCTTCATACAGTGTTTGAAGGAGAGTTTATGATTTGTTTCTTTTATTATTTGATATTTGGTTGACTCGCATTTCAATTACTTATATATCTGAAGTCTAGTCGCTTAAGAGAAAAGTACGTCGGCCCATCGCATATGTATGTCCAGTACCTAGCTCGTGATCTAGACTGCAGATATATTTTGGCAATCCAATGTCCAGGAGAGACAATGAATTGACAAGCAGTATTTGAAGTGGAGTTTATTATTTATTTTTATTTGGTTGATGTGTGTTTTACGTGGTGTTTATAATTTACATTAGGATTTTTTTTTGTATGGAATGTGAAGGTTGGATATGGATGTATCGACATATTCGCCTCATAGCTTAACAGTTGTGAAGGATCTTTTGGTTTATAAGAATAGAAATAACACTGTTATCATGATGGAATAGCAAAGTGAATATACCAAAAGTGTGCTCATACCTGGTGTCCAAAACAAACGCAATTGTAAGTTCACTTTTGTAATGAAAGATTAATTTCGTTAAAAGAAAAGCTAGTCGGTGTTGTGTAGTTTCACTGTGGCCGCCGTGAAGGTGGTCATTTGTGTGGAGTTGCCGTGCTACGTCGAGTGTACTACTGTACTGGCTGTATGGTCTGTGAGTGGCGTTTATATAAGGAAGCTATTGTCTTATCCCCACTCTATTACGTAACATCAGAATAGATTATTCATGTTTGTAATGTAAATTGTGCATTAGCGTGTATTAATGTGGTGTTTTTGTATATTGTCATTTGATTTTTGGCGAATCTTATACGATAAAAGTGTTTCGTACGTCATGTGTCATCTCATTGTTCTTTTTGCGCATAGTTAAGATAGTGACATCTGGTTGTTTGGCCGAATGTTGTGTAGTGCGCATGTGTGTACATTATGTCGTGTTTTGCACATCGTTATTGGTTTTTTTTTGCAATGTTGGTACGAAAGAGTATTTCGCATGTTAGGTTTTGTTGCGCATAATTTTGGCATTGATATCCGGTTGTTTGACCGAATGTCGTACAGTGCGCATGTGCGTGCTTTTGTTGTATTTTGCACGTTGTTGTCGGTTTTTGGAAATATTGATATGATGGGGGTGTATCGTGTTTTGTGTTTTATCCTATTATTTCTTTTGCGCATAGTTTTGTCATTGATTTTTTGTCATTTAACCCAATGTCGTATAGTGCTCATGTATGGGTGTGAACTGTTCTTTTAGTGAGACAGAAGTTAGTTACGTAATTCTGTAATGGTGTTTCGTAACGTATTTTATCTTTATTAATTTTTTATATCCATATGGGCATGTTTTTGTGCATGGATGTCTCGAAAAGATTATTGCGTAATTGTTGAGGAATGCTCGTTGTCTATTATTCTTTTGTATTGCGTAATATGTTTAATAATTGCGTTTGTTTTTACACCCCGTTATGAGCCTACCCGGCATATTCATTTTACAAGTTTATTCATATTTATGGTGTATTATTCATATATTACAAATTGCACGGATGTTCTTTTTTCACCGTGTCCCCACGGTGTATTTACAATTTTTTATTCAATGATTGGACAATTATACAATTAACAAAGTTTTATGTATGAATATAATACAAAAGTTGGGTATGATGTAGTTTTTGCATTGTATGTGGCTTAGTGTAAACTTAAATAGTTTGACCTGTTAGAATAATTTGTTGTAGTGTTGATTAAACATAGTTCGTATTTATTATATTATTATGAGTATATTGATATTAATAAATATATGTTACGTGATATTATTGTGTGGTTGGTTTTAGAGAGAGTTTTGAAATTAAATGATATCAGTCTATGTAATGGTTTTGTGTTGTAAGGAAGTGTTATGAATAATTATTTTAGTAAGGATATTTGCTATTTTTCTGAGTTTTGATATGTTTCGTGGGAGTGGATGTTTGATTGTTGTATGTATGTTTGTAGGCGTGATTAAATTGAAAATGGGAAGATTTCGGGTGACTCTATATGGAGGGGTGTATTATAAAATTGCCTATAGAGGACACGTCGCCTGCGTCTTTTAGTGCTTTTACTTACGTAGTTTGTTTCTTATTTTGACATCTGTGGTATTGACTGGGTGTGGTATCGTTGTTGGTGGTGTCATGTCCGTGGCTGTGGGCGAGGTCTGGCTATGCGGCTCATATGTGGTGGTGGTTGTGGTGGGTGTTCCTTGATTGGTGTCTGTTGTTGTGGTGGTTGTTGTGTCTATTGTAGTGGTGGTGATTGTTTGTTCGCTAATAGTTGAAGTTGTAGATGGTTTTTTCTTGAATGATGGGTTGAGTGGTGTCGTTTTGAGTGGCTGTGTGATGGATTGTGTCGAGTTTGATATTGTTTCTTGGTGTTGCTGTATTTGTGTTGTGTCCATTAATGTGGTGGTGATTGTTTGTTCGGTGATGATTGAAGTTGTGGGTGGTTTTTTGTTGAATGATGGGCTGAGTGGTGTCGTTCTGAGTGGCTGTGTGATGGATTGTATTAAGTTTGTCATTATTTCTTGGTGTTGTTGTATTCGTAATCGTGGCATATCTTCTTCTGTAAAACAGATTGGTTTTGTAAGTGCGATGCATTTGGCCATGGCGAAAATCCATGGTCCACAGTCATTGTTGTTGAATTGTGTTGGAGTGACACCATGAATGTTTGTGTTGGTGGTGAGGTTGGTTGTGTGGAGAAGGGTATAACTTAATGTTGGTTTTGCATGGATCAGAATTGTGTGTAATGATTATGAGTTGTGTGTTTAATGTCGTGAGTTATTTATTTTTTTTGAAATTGGGAGTTTTTGTTTTTGTGTGCTATGGGTTTCGTTAGAAGAGGAATTGTTGATTAAATGGTATGTGTTGGGATTTTTGATTGGTGTGTTTGGGTAAATATATTAATGGCCATGTAATAGTTTATAAAGCGCACGCCTCCTACGTGTTTTTTTGCTTCTACTTACCCAGTTTTCTGGCCTAATTTTGTCTTTCTTTGTGGTGTATTGTGTTGATGGTGTTGGGTGTGGCGTCGTTGATGCTGGTGTCATGTTTGTGGTTGTGGGCGGGGTCTGGCTAGTCGGCTCATCTGTGGTGGTGGTTGTGGTTGTGGTGGGTGTTCCTTGATTGGTGTCTGTTGTTGTGAATGTCGTTGTGTCCCGTGGTCTGTCTATTGATGTGGTGGTGATTGTTTGTTTGGTAATGATTGAAGTTATGGATGGATTTTCGTCGAATGATGGGCTGAGTTGCTGTGTGATAGATTGTGTTAAGTTTGATATTGTATCTTGGTGTAATAGTCTATAGAGCACACGCTGCCTACGTGTCTTTTTGCTTCTTTATCCAATTTTCTGGCCTGATTTTGATTTTCCTTGTGGTGTGTTGCGTTGAGGGTGTTGGGTGTGGCGTCGCTGATGCTGGTATTATGGTTGTGGTTGTGTGCGTGGTTTCGCTGGTCAGCTTATCTGTGGTGGTGGTTGTAGTAGGTGTTGTGTCTATTGTTGTGGTGGTGATTGTTTGTTCGGTCATGGTTGAAGTTGTAGGTGTATTTTTGTTGGACGATTGGTTGAGTGGTGTCGTTATGAGTGGTTGGGTGGTGGATTGTATCAAGTTTGCCATTGTTTCTTGGTGTTGCTGTATTCGTAATTGTGGTATGTCCTCTTCTGTGAAACAGATTGGTTTTGTGAGTACTATGCATTTGGCTGTGGCTAAAATCCATGGTCCACAGTCGTTGTTGTTGAATTGTGTCGGTGTGACACCATGAACTGTAGCCCATGCCGAAGGTTGGAGGCCTGAGTGTACTTCCCAATCTGTTAGAAATTGTTTGATTTTGGTTAGAGTATTTTGGTGATCCCTGTGCTTCCCGTCATAGCACACCACCATTTTGCTGTTAATGAACACAGCCACCAAGATCCAATGATTTCCCACGTTGACGGGAAATAATAAGTTGTCCATATTCATTGTGGGGGTTTTTTACCCATCTATATATTCCGTTTAGTCCTTCAGTGTAATATTTCTTTAAGAAATCTACACTGAAAAAATATGATGTCGGATTTTCGTTAGTCAATGTGGTTAGATAGTCTTCAATTATTGTTGAATTGTACCAATGTTTGAAAAACTTGCTCGTGTATCCTGCCATGATATTTGCTTGTTGCATTTTCTGTGGATTGTCTCGGTCGACTGAGGAGGGCTTGTTTTTGTTTCTTTTTGGTGGTCCATGTTGTTTGTATTGATTTGAATATCGATATTTGGAGTAGGGGTGTATTTTGATATATTTTGTGAATTATGTTTTGATATATTAAGATAATGTAAGGTGGCTGTTGTGTTTGGGATTTGATTATGAATTTTATCAAAATGTGCCTTGTTGTCACATGAGACCAATCGCAATCTGGAAGTAGGGAATGGATCTTAGCTACTCGGTTGGTATCAAAAATCTTAAAAAACTTTTGGTCGGTAGTGAGCCATGACAGCACTACAGACGTATCTGTCCAAGCTTGCACTTTTGAAACTGGAACAACAGATGTGATTTTCAGGTAAAGCCGTTGTAACATTTGAGCCAGTAAAAGGGCTGCGTATAACTCTAACCTAGGTATGGTAAGAGACTCGTCCTTTTCACTTCCTTTCAAAGGAGCGACCTTGGTCTTGCATGTCACAAGGGAGATGGACACCTTGTCCGTCCTATCGACAACGCGAAGGTACACCGTAGCAGCATAACCCTTCTGCGACGCGTCGGCAAACCCTAATAGTTGGACATCCTGAAATCCTCTGGTGTCAATATGGCGAGCTATTTCTATGTTGCCCAACGAAGGCAACTCTGCCAAGAAATGACGCCACGCTGTCTGTAGATGTAGAGGAAGCGGAGTGTCCCACTCTAATTGTGTCTGCCAAAGTTGTTGCATGAATGATTTCGCCCACAGTAACATCGGACCAAAAGCACCAATGGGGTTGAACAATCTAGCAATGGCAGATAATACCCCTCGCTTTGTATTGGGCGTGTCTTCAACGTGCGTGTGATAACCAAAGGCATCGGTAACGGGGTCCCAATGTAGGCCGAGTACTTTCAATGATGACTCATCTTTAGGTTCGAAGAAAGGACAATAAGCTCGATCTTCAGGCGGAATGCAGTCCAAAATTCTGGAGCTATTGCTACACCACTTTTTCAGGTTACAACCAGCTGAGCGAAGTAGTCCTATGTATGATTTTGCACCTGACTCAATTCCGCTTCCTTATTCCGTCCTACCACAATGTCGTCAACGTAGGTATGATTAGTTAAAACGCCCTTAGCGGCGGAAAATAGTGGTTCTGCGCAGGTACCAAAGCGTGTAAGACACGTATGGCCAAGAATGGAGCGGAACTCAAACCATATGTAACTGTCAATAATTCGTACTCCTGGATCTCCTGTTCCGGGGAATGTCGCCAAAGGATGTGTTGGAACACGCAGTCTTCATCACGGACCTTGATCTGACGGTACATTTTAACAATGTCGGCAATGAAAATATATTTGTATAACCGGCATGTGAGTAAGAGTTAACTTATGTCATTTTGTAATTTCAGCTCGACACAAAAAATATCATTGAGAGAGACCCCTGACGATGACTTTGCTGACGCGTCGAAACGACCTGTAATTTGGATGTATCGCCATCCCGCTTGCATATTACCATTCTGCACACGAATAAACCCATGATCAAATCCTGCCTTCTGATAAGGTTTA
>NW_021770977.1:22708-25873 GCF_005508785.2 Acyrthosiphon pisum | reverse complement strand
GACCAAAAACGATGTAATAAAGTGTCTATCGATGGATTAGATGTAAGCAACAATGATATACACGGGCCGAAGCCTTCCAAGAGAGTTCACTAATCCTATATAATCCATCCCAGATGGCTGTCCATGGCTGATGGAAAACCGGCAGTGTGTTTTACTATCGACTCAGAACGAATAAGAAACGGATATAAATCACCTCCAAGTAACATGTCGATCTGAGACGGAGTGTCGAACTGGGGATCAGCTAATACCAAATGTTGATATTGTGTGCGTACCTCTGGCGGTAATGGCGTAGACGGTAACATAGACGTTAACTTGGGAAGCACTATTAACTCGTGGCAATTAAATTTTGGACTCGACGTATGGTGTGGTATGAACGAACACGACGTGCTACCTCTAACTTGGGTAACCGGACTTTGAGAAAGACCAACTATTTCACTTTCACATTTCCGTCGTGATAAACCAATGCGAGCTACGCAATCCATAGTAATTGCCGAAATTTGAGACCCTCTGTCCAATAATACGCGCACAAAATGATATTTTCCACGCGCATCTAGAATTCGAACAATGGCTGTACCCAATAACACCGTAGTGCCCGACGCTGACATGCCCGAAAATTTAGTATTGGCGCTTCCACCCTCTCCACCATCGATTGAGCTACGTTACTGATTTGTGGTGGTCGTAGGTTCTGATTCTGATTGAAAATGTAACAAAGTGTGATTACTTTGTTGACATTTTCCACAAAGGTATTTGGATTTACACGTGTCTACCATGTGCGTCGAACTCAAACATGAAAAACATAATTTATTTGTTCGAACGTATTCCCGACGTTGTGGTACGGGATATGTTTTGAATTCTGGACAGTGATACAGGAAATGTTCACCACGATTACAAATAGTACAATGTTTTGCCCTATTCAGTTTTGATTTTGACGAATACGACGAGGCGCCTTTAGTTTTATGAACAGTGTTGCGTGCACCCGACTTACAGGAGATGGTGACAGGATGGGATGATGGTAGTAGCGTCAAAATGATCAACAGTGTGTGGTTGATGTATTATTTATTTAAAATTGTAAAATATGATAAACAAGTTGAATCTAAACACTATTAGATTATTCAAATTGACGAAGAAAAACCAGTGTCTTAGAAAATAAGCGATTGCTCGAATATTCTCTAAGTCCCATAATACGTCGTCAACGAAAATAATCTAAGTCGTAATACAAAAATATGATATTTATATGAGAGTACAGGGATGTGTACGTACGGTTGGTGAAATCACGTCTGAATACTGGTTACTCCCAGGGCTCCTATATAGTCCCATCCCCTCTCTTACCAGATCCCTGGCGGACTACGTCGTTGGTTCTCACAGTCCAGGGGGCCTTCTACAAGATGTGCCTTTGGTCGGTGCGGGGTGTCGTAAAACGACCAAGTATACCCGCAGCCGTCTTGTCATAGTGCCAATATCTGATTCGTAGAATCTACTGCGCTCCGAGGAGGTCTCACAGATATCTTACCGGTTCGGGTTTGTCATCTGGCCGTTGGCAGACGCTGAGACTGTTGCAAACGTTTATAGTATTGCTCCCCCAAGGTTTTATGTACAGCGGTGACATCATCTAACTATTTACGTGTTACTATAGGACATCGATGCTGTGTATTATGACTATGTGTAGGGGCGGAGTAGAGGGGTCCGTACGTAGCAACAGCATTACTCGCGGCGGTAAGCGCCAACTTCGGCGGGATGGATTTTTGAGATTTATTAGATCGAGCTTCAGTCTTGTCAACCCCCTGTATGTTCTCCAATATCTTCAAACGTTTTTGAACAAAAGTGATGAGAGTATCAAAATTTGGAATAGTGGATTGACAAACACCCGCTTCAAACAACTGACGTGTTGTCGGATCTAATACACGTGAACCCAAAAAAAACAACATAAAACCCGCGAGATCTTCGATTTCGAGTAATTTTAACGTGGAAACATTTTCTTTGAAAATATTTAAGAACGTAGTCAGAGCTGGTACCGATTCTTGAGCGATCGGCTTGAAGGCGAAAAGCTTGTCCAAATGAGCAGTTGCGAGCAATCGTTTGTTTTCGAATCGGTTGGTGAGCGCCGCCCACGCAACATCATAATTCGACGCCGACAATGGAATTGATTTAATTACGGATAGTGCAAAACTGGTCAAACTCTGTGACAATAACTGAAATTTGTGTATATTGTCAACATTGGTATCATTATGAACAAATGATTTAAAACTGTCACGGAACGCACACCAGTTTATTATGGACCCGTCGAAAGACGGCAATTCAATTTTTGGAAGTGCACTAAACGATTGCCGAATAGGTACCGGTTGTATAGCCACGGTTGCTTCAGACACGCGATCAATTATTTCGTAAATTTCGTCAACAACAGCTTCGACGGTATCCGTTACGGGCGAATCGGCCGATTCGTATTCATCGGAACGACCGACAATGACCAATGAATTAATAATAACAGTTTGTTCAGCTTGAAAACGAGAAAAAAGATTATCTAAACGTTTTACACTTGCGGATAATTGTTCCTGTTTTCCGGGATTGCTCATAGATAGCCTCGCGATGTTCAAAATATCCGATATTGATTTTTGTGCGCGATTACGTGCAATACGCGCACATTCCAACGCTTGCTCAGCCGTTTCATTTTTTTTTAGTTTTGTTGGTCATTATCGACAAGTATTAGTGCAACGTGCCGACGTTAAATACTAAAAGAACAATTTGATACGAAAGACAACGATTTTGTGAACGATCCAGACCGTAGGACCAAAAATGTGCGAGAGGCGGTTGCACAATGAAGCCGGGCGACGAGAGTAGGTACGTGTGTGCGTGTGTGCGCAGGTGGCGGCTACACGTAAGATGTAAACCCGACGCGCTTGTTGTTTTCGTATTTGAATTTCCTTCCGCGTAACTCTGATGGAAGGGAGAAGAATGAGAGAGTGGACTGTATATGAATAAGGTTAAGTATTTGAGTTTATGTAGAATAATAAGGTAATTATCAAACAACAAATGTTTTATAGTATAAGAAAATGTACAGAACAATTTTATTTTTATGTTCTGCAATGGCAATGACTTATCAACTACGGGTTAGTAAATAATAATAATAATGCACGACCACATTCCGATCGGCAGATCAATAAATCATTT
>NW_021770977.1:20991-22658 GCF_005508785.2 Acyrthosiphon pisum | reverse complement strand
CTTGAAATACAAAAATACAATCTACCACTGAACTGCATACGTCACGAGCTGTATCCTGTATTTTTATAATCAAACTGACTATATAATTTTGGTCACCCCATTTACTTCTCAGAGAGCGTTTCGTGTTCTAAACGTAATAAAAGAATAATAATATTAAAATTTAAATTAGTTCATATACTGCTAAAAGTGTTGCTTAAAAATTTCAGAAATGTTTTATTAGTGTGCCATACCCCTGCCTTCTTATTGAGTAGTCAAATATACATTTGGTTAATTTGACATCTGTCTTTGGGTCGTGCGCGTGTGTTATCCTATGTGTTTTGGAACAAATAGCGCTATGTGTTTCTTCCAAATTTAATAACCGTCCTTGTTTTTGCACGTGACCTATATTTGTTTCAAAAATTATTTCCTTCGAGTGTAGTTTTTCCAAAATTATCGTGAAGTTTTGATCGAAATTTTTGTCATAGCATGTAATATTAATTATTGGATAATTATCGATCCCTAATTTTTTAAAATTATTTTATCCGAGTGCCCGTTCCATAAAACGAGTATGCTTGTTTTATTACCGCGCCGGATATAATTATCGATATATACAGGGTCAAGATTATTAATTTTGGATGACAAACTCTTATTTAACTGATCTAAGCATGCATCCCTCAATATTTCTTTACACGTGAAAATTCTTTTAATTTCCTTCTTTGTGATTTGTAATTCATGGACCCTCATGGGTCGGATTTGTTCGTCAGCTGGAAGGAATAAAGGTCGGCCTTCTAGTTTCCTGACCTTGAACTTGTCACGACTGTTCGATATGGCTCCGCTTATTACGACCATGCTCGTACGGTTAATCATAGAAAACTCAAAATCCATAACTATAAATCCATGCGATTCTTTCC
Source organism: Acyrthosiphon pisum (assembly GCF_005508785.2). Lineage (NCBI taxonomy): Eukaryota > Metazoa > Arthropoda > Insecta > Hemiptera > Aphididae > Acyrthosiphon > Acyrthosiphon pisum. Next base: position 21,768 of record NW_021770977.1, on the reverse strand, counting down.
TGCTACAATAATTTTTTATAGCGTAATATCATTTAATAAATATGTATATATATTTTTGCTTAATATGCTAATTATCATAATATATTTCTAATTCTAATTTCCCCCTTTTATTAATTACTACGCTATCTTAAGATTAAATTCTAAAAATAATACTAAAAAAAAATTTTTTTTTTTGTGTGTGTTTATATTTACTATATTACTACTACCTACTACCTACGTCTACTTATCTACTCTATCACTATACCTATTTATTTATTCATAATTCAATTTCATATTTTAATCATTGGTGGTTGGTTATCGATTGCTTTTCTATCAGGTGTGTCACCAAATGGTTGGGTTTTAACCTTATACTTATTTACTGGAATTGGTGTTTCCACATGGAATCGCTTCCTGCTTGTTTGTTCTACTACGCTGGGGCCATGTAAGGATTGTGCAACTTGACTCCAAGTGTTATATTTATATTTATACATCATGTATATGTATAATAATATTATCGAAATTACTAATAATCCTAATATTATATATATCAGATAAGAATGACTGTCTGTATCTATTTCGTAACCTGATTGTCTACGGATTTCTGTATTGATCATGTCCTGAACTTCGTCTAATGAATGAGCAATTTGATGTACGTCGTCCAGCTTATGTGAATCGTGTTTGAATTTTCTATTCGGTAAATTTAGATCGCCTATCGTGTTCGGAATATGTTGGGACAGCTTACCCACCCCTATTTTGGTATGAAATTAACGTAATATCTCGATTTCATATCCCTCGTCG
>NW_021770977.1:17955-20475 GCF_005508785.2 Acyrthosiphon pisum | reverse complement strand
CATCATCCTATCATTAGTTTTTTCTATTTCATAATTTGATTAGTTGTTTCTTTTGTACAATCATCGTCGCATACCCCGAAAAGTGTTTTCATAGCTGAGCCTATTATATTTACTAGCCCTCTTTTTTGTTTTGTGTTATATTTTATTTCAGTTTCCGTAGTATATCTACCTATTGATTCATACATTTGTTCCCTTTGTACCGAAATTTCTTGAAACATTGTTTTAAGTATATAATTAAATTTTGAACATAATTCATATTCTGTGATTTTTTCGTTACATTGGTTAGTCATTGTGTTAATTTCATTAAGTAATTGATCATGCCTTTTATCGTAGTTTTCTAATGGGACATATGTAACCATTTGCCATTGTGCCCCTATAATCCTTACATCTCCACAATTTTCGTAGAATACGCTCGTTTGATTCTCGAACTCTTCGATTGCGTATGGTAGTTGTCCCCGTGCCACCATAACTACCATTAACCTACATATAATAACGCGTGAAATTAGAATATTATATAGTGTTGTAATATTTTACTACACTGTTATACAACATCTGGTACAGTTTTGAATCTGTCCGTCTATTTAGTGTGTTGGCGGCTACTCATAAAAATTGGTCGAACACCCGCCAACTAGACGTAGTGCTGTCATAATATTATTATATCTTTATTAGTTTAAGAAAGAGAAAAAAAAATTTTGTTTGTGTATGGTTGTTATTAATTTATTTAGTGTAGGTATGTGTTATTGTTTATTTACTACTATACGTAATTTTATTTTTATTTATTTCCTTATATATATATATATATTTTTTTTTTTTTTGTTTAAAGCACCGAGAGAGAGAGAGAGAGAGAGAGTGAGAGAGAGAGAGAGTTCTGTTTATTCATTTTTTTTTTCCGTATCATCCTTGATATGTTTGTTATTTTAATCGTTCCGTCCGCGCAATATACTATTGCTGTGTTCAAAAAAGTACTCCCATCTTGTCCTAATCTCTCTTCCTGCATACCTCTGGTGACGCTCGTCGTCGCTGATCTCCTGGAACAGCTGGAAGCCTATACTTCTTAGTGTTCTTAAATGCTCCGATGATTCACGACCTGTGAGGTCCGGTGGCGAATCATTCCTCAGGATTATTGTTGCCCTGCCCATTGGTCCATGTAGCCCTCTTTGTTGCAGTGGCGGTGGTGCGTGAACGGGTGCTTGTTCGGGTATGATTGCGATTTGTGGCGGCTCTGGTTCTACAATTGCGCAGACGCCCTGTCCCGGTGGGGCAGTGAGTTCTGCTAACACACATTTCACCACTTCTGTTATCACTGGTTCTTCATAGACATTCATGTGCATGTCCTAGCAGAACCTATCATGAGCTTCTAGAAATGAATGTGGCCCATGATAAACAAATGGCGCTGGGGGATCAGATCATGTCTATATACCTCCACTTCTCGCATCCGTTCATTGTTCCTGTTTAGTGCCATTGTGATACGCCGGCCTTCCTCGTGTTCTATTACATAAATTTCGTGCGTGATGCCGCTTGTGTCATTGGGTGCCAGCTCAACCCGCCGCGAGGATAGTGCCGTATGCACTGTAACTGTTCTAATTCGATCAATCCTATAATATGAACACTTGATTTTTCTCTTTTCTTCTCTCTATTTTTCTACGTGCGCTTCCCACTCATGCTTAGCCCGATTGCGTTTTTCTACACTACTTTCATGCATAATATGGTTTTATCCTTATTATATACTTATTACTACGTATTTTTCCTATTCCTATCCTTATTATCTAATTAATTCATCATAATAATTTTCCCCTTATTTCCTACTTAATGTCTAATACTTAAATTCATTTTTTATTTGTATTTTTATTTTATTTTTTTTTATTTTTATTTTTTTTTCAAAATTAAACATTACCGCCATTAAATTCCGTTTCCCTTACTATTTCCCGCGGCCCTGCTATTACGTCTACCTTATATCTATATCTATGCCTATTGACAAATTTAAACTTATAAATTACACTTACTATTAACACTAATAAGGCGAGTAATAACGATCCTAGACTTATGCTTATTACGTAATTATATCCCGATTTTATTTTATTTCCCCCTAGCTGAGTCGGCATGGTCATATCTATAATTCCGTCATCTGTTCCGTCTGATGCGTTGTGGCCCGGTGTGGAATACTCTGTAGTTTCTTCAAGGTTGTTTTGTTTTTGCTCACTGTGTGATTCTTCCCGCATGTGACAACTTATAATACTCTGCTCCGTTACTATGTTGTTCAAGTCGTTATTTTTTGTGGTTCTTCTGTGTTGTTAATTTTATTACCAATCTCCCCTAATATACTCGACGTAGTTGACGCACTTACTGTGGTCTGTTCTGCTGCGTTTTTTTCGTGTCTGAAGTTATCAGTTTTATTGCTTGACGTGTCGGAATTAGTCTCGTTTAAGGCTGCAATTTGCATTTTTCCAACCGCCTCGTTGCCAGATTGTTCCGTGTTGTTTAATAGTACGAATTTTATGAAACTGTATGTTTGTGGGAGTG
>NW_021770977.1:6818-17905 GCF_005508785.2 Acyrthosiphon pisum | reverse complement strand
CCTTGAAAATCTATATAATTACGAAAATTCAACTGGTATTATAGTTTTAATTTAAAAAGTATCCTATTTTTGCACAATTTGGATGATAATTATTGTGAAAATACATTATTTTATATACGTAATATACTATGAGTACCATATAATATAATGCCATACATTATTACTTAAGTTCGTATAACAATTAATGACCGTATATACATGACATTTTGACTAATGTATATATTAGTATTTTCTAAACATGATAAAAATGTTCAAATTATTTTGACTTATTTTAAGTGGTTTAAGGACATTTTCAGTTACCAATATTTTTCTATAAATGTGAAAATAATTTTATTTGTATGGTCAAAAAGCTTGAAAATTTAATACAAGGATACTTAATATATTGTTACAATGATAATTAAAAAATATTAAAAATACATTGTCACCATTTTTTTTTTTTATAAGCATTTAAAGTTAGAAATTATAAAAAAATGATTTTGTAGTTAAACATTTATAAAATGATTAACTTGTATAGCTAAGGATTAACAAATTTAAAACATGGTTCCACGTAAATTGGTAAATAATTTACTTTAGTCACAATAATATCATCAAAATCCTTTTAATATATCATAGACTGATTGACCGTTTTCGCTCAGATTCGTTTTTCTTATACAATGCTATTATATCATTAAATTCGAGCTTAACACCAACTATTATAATGACCCACTTTTAACCTACTGTACAGCAGAGCGACAACCATTTGCCCGCCTTTTCTACTATTTAATTTCCAACTGTGAAAATAAGAACGTGGTCCCATATTTTGTATTCATATGAAATATTATGCTTTGTATCAAACCACATAATTTAAACAACCGCTGTAATAGCGATTAACAGTGCAGATTATTAATGATGACTTATGAGTTATGATAATGACTTGAAAATTTGTTTTACTTAGCATATTTTAATAAAGCTAAAAATTATTAATTTTTAATATAAATGTCGTTCTATTGATTTGTTTAATTAAGTTTTATATAATGATTATTGTTAACTTATTGATTATTATTATATTTTTTTGTAGTTAATATAAGTACGTATATTTTTTTTTTTATTATTCTGCTTGAGATTTCAAGATTATAATATTAGGTATAATATTAATTATTTCGTCCATTAGCTTGAATGTCCTTTTGTGGATAAATTAGGCATTGAAGATCAAAAACATTAAAATAAATGTTGTTTGTTAAGTCTTAATTTATAAGATTACTGTTTTAAAAATGTCACGTTCAAAATGAATATTTCCATAATAGAATAGAACTTTAGGTGGGTTCTGACAGTTCTGTAAATTATAAATTAAATACTTTTCAAATTTGAAGTATATGAAATAATAAGTATATATTTGTTTAAATATCTATTCTTCATTAATATGCACATATCTATAGTACATAATACATAATATGATTTGTGCAGTCATGGATATTGATTATATCAAAATTCATACTTCATCATTTTTGGATGAGAAAATATGAATATAATTTTGTATCTAATATTCTAATTGTATTATAATATATATTTTTTGTAGGGACTTTTGGTAAGTATATTTTATGTTTATTGTCATATTTTTACTTTCCATCTCGTGAGATGGCCAGATGACAAATTAAATATTGTTGTTAACTTATATACTGCATTGAAGGGATGTGTACACAAAATTTTTTATTGAATTGTTGAATGTGTTGTATATAACACTGCTAACGAATGACGTATGACGTTTACAGCATCACATTTTTGCCTTAGACCTAATATTACAAACGCATAACTTATGTGAATGTTTTTCTAAAGAAAACACATTTTCATAATCCATATAACTAGTTGTTATTTGTTCTTTCAGAATAATGTTATCTTTCTATTATGTATTAATAATGGTGTCTATACTTATCGATCATGTCCAAAAGTACCTTAAATTACAGTTGTACATATCTACATATCGTTTTGACTTTTTCAGAAATGACGTTTTCATTTATTTGTTTGATTTACTATAGGCCCCATAATTAGTATAATAAATTAATTATTATAGATTAGAATAACATTTTATAAAAGTCTGATAAATTTTTTCCTCAGCAAAATCTAGATTACTCTTTAATCATAATGTAACCTATATTGAACACTATTCTAATGAATTAAACATTATAATTTGCAGTGGAAAATACAAACGGTATGTATTATTTAATAATTTGTATCATTTAATAGGTAAATAATAATATTGTTTTGCATGGAATTGGGCTTTTAGCCGTTAGTGGTTTTGATGGAGTTCATTCAAATTAATTTAACTGCAATTTTGATATTAATTAAAGCACTAAGTTAAGAGGTATCTTGTACTACATAATATTGCATTTTTTTCACCGAATATATTAGTTTTTATGCCTACTTAAATTGCAAAAAGAATTTGAATATCTATAAATAACATAAACAAAACCAAATTATTTTGTCATGTAAGTGATAATGTAAATTACGTCATATCTAGCAATTTCTAATATAATTATTCGGTGAAAATATCAAGTCTAAGTGGACATTTATTATTGAATTAAATAGGTAGGTACAAAAATAAATTTAATTGAAATATTTGAAAACTGATTTTGATTAAGAATCAGGGGTTTTCCTTTTCTTTTTTTTATCATGAATATTTTGAAAATTTCTGAGAATTTACTTGATTTGCGTCACCAAAAAACCAACTTGATCCAATTTTCTACAATAGAAACAACCCTTAAACTTAAAGATTGAGGCATTTTGTAGTAGAATAGAAATAATAGACGGATAATAGATAGAATAGGTTCACAATAAACATTCGTTTTGACTTTGTTCCTTTTGTTATTTGATTCGTGAATAGTGAATATTTTTTTATAATTTAATGATCAGATTTATTTTATTTTAAAACATTTTTTATTTAACATTATAAATTTGTATCTGATTGTTTTGCCGAATCAATAGCTTTTAGGTTTGTTTTCATTATAACATTGTAAAGACCTCAGATGTTAGATTTTTTTTCGATGCGCTTAACTGAGTTAAATCATTAAGACACTGTATATCACCCAATTTGAGTACCGTTTTAATATAAAAACAATGAAATTTTTTTAAAAAATAATTATGATACAATTAAGATTTTTTTTTAAAATTAAAAAAAACTATTTGATTTTAAAGTCCCAAACTGAAAATTTTGTAAATTTATTGAGAATTTTTCAAATAAATCTCTATATTTGCGGCATTAATCATAATATATCAAAACTATTATATAATTATTCTTATAAATTACCACTGGTTATTTCATTTCTAGAAAATCTATGTAAGTTTTTTTTTATTTATTTTGTTCTATATTATATTAAATAAAAGTTGTTGCATTAATTTTTTAGGATTCTAAAAAAAAAAAATTATTAATTATTATATTTAGGTACATAAATAATAATAATAATAATATCAATTAATATTTTATAATTTATTTTCCTGTTCTGGGTAAGAAACATAATTGAATATTTTTGTTAATGAATTATAATTGTTACGGAGCGTCGGGGGCGACGTTCCGGATCGTGAAATAATTAAAATGTACGTATTTTGTAGGTAATTACGTTCCTATATTTTGGTATAAAATATAAACATATACATATAAATAAGGGCTGAGTAAAGCATCGGCTTGCTCCGACCAGACTTGGAAAAAGTGATTAGGAACAGTCGTTCGTGCTTAAAGTTAGTCGGACCGAGGCCGGACTCTAATTACAATAGTCGGGAAGACCAAGTGTTGCGTACAGTTATGGGTTTAGGGATTGACCGTCGCCGGTACAAGCTTAATTAAGCGGTACTCCAGTGACGAGTCGAATCCGGGAAGGTCAACTTGAATAAGTGTCTTAATGCTTTGGGAGCAACGAGTTACAGCCGAGGTTGGGTCAGGTCGTCGTCTCCGTGGTTTTGCCCGAGTGTGTTGGAACCGTTCCTCTAGATCCGTCTGGTCGGGTGGCTAACAGTATTTCCGGGCACCTTAGTGCTTCACGGGCTAGTGGTGATCCGTGCCACTCCGGGCAGGTGGCGTGTGGGCTTCCCGGGTCCTTGATCGATGGTGTTCACTTTACTCAGAGGTCTGGCTTCGGGTCAGGTGTCGTCCGTCGCCGATCGAACGTTGAGTTCGGAGCTGTCCGCCAATTGAAGTACCGTTGGACGTCGCACCGAGAAGGTACGTGGGTTGCCGTGGACTGTCGACCGCGATTACACTTCGAGAACGTTTGCTAAATAAAGTTATTTAGTAATAGATTAGCCCTGAGAGGTGTAACCCGGGAGAAAACGCCGTGCGATGTGGTTCTATCGTCACGAGTGATCGCGGCGTCGGGCTGTGTAGATTCGTCGTAGTCGGCGTAGGGCCGGTGGGTGCCGTCAGTTGAACGTCGCGGACGGTGCTTGATAACCGTAACAGCGGCGCGTTGATTTTCTGCTGCGGTGGCGATTCCAGACCTCTGATTGGCTGATCAGATCGCTTATAAAATCGTCGCGGTGGCTGGTGTCTTCGTAAGTCTTCCTTCTCAAAATTCAATTCAGTCTGTATAGTTTGATTGAAGTCTTGAGATTTGATGTGAAGTGGAAGAAGTTGGTTTCATCGGACTTGGACTTGCCTTTGGATGGGCGGCCTGGGGCCTATTTAGAGTTTCAGACTAGTTGTCTATGCCTCTATATGTGGTTTGTTTGGATTTTTAGTGTTTGCGTCGTTTCCTCCTGATTTTGTTTCAAGTAATGCTTCGATGGTAGTTTCAGGGTTTGGAGGTGAGGAAATTTTGTATTGTTTGCTCGGTAGAGAAATGCCTTGGCTGCGAGTTTGGCTGTGTCTTGAATTTTTGTCATGTTCGTTGAGTTGAGGATAGCTGAGTTACGAGTGAGATAGTGTGCACCAGTGACTGTCAATTTTCTTCCAATTCGTGTTGCTTAATAGTGGTCCCCATGCTGTTGCCGCATAGGTTAGTATTGGTCGTATGTATATTTTAAAAATTGTTAGTCTGTTATCCGCTGGTATTGGACTATTCCGGTTTAGAACTGGGTAGAGAGCTGCTCTGGCCCCTTTTGCTTTTTTAACCATGTTTTGAGCGTGGATATTGAAGTTCAGGTTTTTGTCAATTGTGACGCCTAGGTACTTTGCTTCCTTTGACCAGTCGATAGGGGAACCCGAGATTATTAGTTTTTTCGGAGATTTTTTCTTATTTGGACCGTAGAGTACCACTACGGTTTTTGAGACGTTTAGTTTTATTCTCCATTTATTGAGCCACAGTTTTGTTTGGTCCAACTGTTTTTGGAGGTGAGCGGTTACGTAATTCGCGTTTTTGTTCCGTGAGTAGAGTAGGGTGTCATCAGCAAACAGTGCTACCTTTGTTTGGTGTCCCGTGGGGATGTCATTTATGTATGGTACATACAGCAGTGGGGAGAGGCATGACCCTTGTGGGACTCCAGCTTGGATAGGTTTGGGGGTTGAACGCTGGTCACCAACTTTGACACGAAACGATCTTCTGGTTAGGAATGATTTAATAAGCTGAATAAGGCAGATAGGTGTTTTTATTTGAAGGAGTTTGTGGAGGAGACCTTTATGCCAGACTCGATCAAATGCTTTCTCTACGTCTAGGAAGATAGTTGCTGTTCTTCCGCCTATATTGAAATTGTCCAGAAAGTCGTTGATGACTGTAGTGAGTTGTGTCGTTGTGGAGTGGCTTCCTCTAAAGGCGTGCTGTTCTGGTCGAGGTTTAATGAAAATTTTAAGTTTTTCAAGTATGATTTTTTCAAATACTTTGGACATGGTGGTGAGAAGTGAAATTGGACGGTGGTTTACTGGTTCCTGATGGTCTTTCCTTGGTTTGGGGATCATGATGATGGTTGCTGTTTTCCATTTTTCCGGGAAGTATGCGAGTCTAAAACACGCAGTGAATATTTGTGCTAATGTTATGATGGCAGACGTTGGTAGGTGTTTGAGCGCCGTGTTTGTTACATCTTCGCAACCCGGTGCTTTACCAGGGGGAAGTTTTGATATTATTTTTCCTACTATTTTTGGTGAAGTGAATTCTGAGGATGGTGTGGAGTGGCCATCAATTTCAACGGTAGATTGGTCTATTTCTGGTAATTTGGGCCCAGGGTTGTTTGTAAACTGATCTTCCATAGTTTTCGTAAAGAGTTCAGCTTTTGCTTTTTCGTCGTAGATTTTGTTTCCGCCAGGAGTCCTTAACGGTGCCGATGCTGGTGTTTTATGGAGAAGGCGTCTGTTTAGTTTGTAGATAGATTTGTCTTTGAAGTTTAGTTTGGCCGTGAAATAGTCCCATTCTTTTTTCCGGTGGTCTTGGAGTAGGTTTCTTACGTACAAAATCTGTGCGTTGTACATTCGTTTGATTTGAGGATCGCGTCTCGTTTGCCATTCTTTCCGTAGGTGCCTTTTAGTTCTAATTTCCAATAATATTTCGTCGGGGAGGGTAGAGAAGGTCTGAGGGTGGGTTTGTGTAGTAGAGCAGTTTTTGATTGCTTGCTGTATGTTTGTTGTTAGTTTTTCAATTTCTCTATCGATGTCTGTTTTTGTGCTGATATGGGGAATTCGTGTTATGCGGGCCATATCTAAAGTGAACTTTTTCCTATTTGTTTTTGTCCGGGTTCTTGGTGATGAATTTGTCACTGGCGAATCGCAGATCGATAGAATAATTGGATTATGATCCGATGAGAGGTCACTGATATTGTTGAGTGAGATATTTCTGTGGTTGAAGGTTATGTAGAAAAATATCTAAGACGTCTGGTTGATGGGCAGGGTTGAACGGATAATAGGTCGGAGAGTCCGGCGCTGTAACTGTGTACAAGTCGGTTGATTCCATATGGCGGAGTAAAGTATTTCCGGCAGTGTTTGACCGTCGGCTGTTCCAAACGGTGTTTTTCGCATTTAGGTCACCAGCAATTATGAATGGTCCATTGTGGTTCGTTAGCGCGTTGAGATCTTGATGTTGTAGCTTGTCCCGGGGACTCTTATAAACTGCAGAAATTTGGACAATGTTGTTGTTTAGTTTTAATTGAATCGTTGTTGAGTCTATCGAAGTCTTGGTGATTATGTGTTGGTGGACGATGTTCCGTCGTACTAGAATTGCGGTGCCACCTGTTGTTGGTTTTCTTGGAGCAGGAGTGCGGTCAGTACGATAAGTGTAGAAGTTTGGGAGTGACAGTTGGTGCTTTACGCTTAGGCGAGTTTCACCCAGTAGAATTATGTCAATTTTATGATTTTTGATGAAGGTAGCGAGTTCAGAAAGTTTGGCTTCAATGCCGTTGCAATTCAACGAAATAATGCGTAGGTTATTCATCGTAGGTGATGGAATTTATGATGTTGAGTACTGTTTTTAGGATGGCATCTTTTGCCATTGAGTCAGTACAGTTTTGGATTGTTGAAAGTAAATCTCTTACAATGTTGAGAATTTTTGAAGCTTTTACGGTTGGTTCGTTTTTGAGATGATTCGTGACTTCTGAGTATGATCGTGTTTTTTCCGTGGATTTTTTCGGGAGAGGTTTGGCTGTAGGTGTTTCTTGAGTGTATTTGTTCTGGTGGGGTTTGATTTCCGTAGGTATTACTTGTGTGGTAGGCAGATTTGGTTTTAGTGTTTGTGTTGTTTTGCTTAGCTCTGTGTAGAAGGGGCAGCCACGGTAGTTTGCAGTGTGGTTGCCGTTACAGTTGCAACATGTTGCCGGATCTTCTTTGGGTTTTGTGCATGATTTGGTCGGATGGTCACCGGCGCATTTTACACATCTGGGTGTGTGGCCGCATTGGAGGGAGGAGTGGCCGAAACGTTGGCAGGAGAAGCACTGTGCCGGCCCGGAAGTTCTGTAAGGTTCTACTAAGACTCGGACGTAGAAGAGGTCCTGGGTGTCAAAAATGTCCTTTACGTTTTCAGTTCTTTTTAGTGAGATCATGTGGATGGGTAGTCTTTTTCCATCTTTTTGGAAGGCTCTTACAAAGTTTGGTTTTAAGCCTATTGAAGTGAGCTCTTCGATGATTTCTTCTTCCGTTATGTCCAGAGGGATGCCTTTAATTGCAATTTTGAGTGATTTTTCTTCGGGGAGAGCGAAAGTGTGGTAATTGATTTTATTTTCGGTTAGAAATTTCTGGACGACTCGGAATGAGTTTTCTTCAGGGCAGTTGAGTTGAATTTGCATTGGGATGGATGTTGTTTTTGCAGTTACCTGGTCAAGTCCTTGTATGGTGTACAAGGCTTTTGCAATTTTCCGCCATGGAGTTTCCTGGGTTGTTTGGATGAGGATCGGTGGTATACGGAGCGTTCTTGTTTTATTTGCAGTGGGGTTTCCAGATAGTTCGACTGATGGAGAGCGTGACGTTGGTGTAGGAGAACGTGATGTAGATGTTTCATTGCTGGTCCAGCTGTCGTTGGAGTTCAATGATTCAGATGTTGGAGTTGGTGATTTTGGATCTGGCCGCTGGGTTCCAGAGTTAATTTGTGTATTGCGGTGTCTAAGCTGCATAGGAGTTGGCATGTCTGTTTTCTTCCGATTGGTGTTGTGTTTGCCTTTGCCACCGCGATGGTTTCCCATAGCGGTAGATAGTTAAGTGGAACGATCGTGCACGATGCACAGACGCGACCCGGCGGTGCGAACCCTCAGGTTCAATTGCCTCGTAGTCGTTTGGGAGGACTAGTAAAATGTGGTACTTACGAATGCAGTATGGTGTATAGATGTATTGATTTGTTGATTTGTTGCTGCCTATTGCATTTGATGCTGATGCTGATACAGACGACTGAGAAGATGATCAGATTTGGACTTTCTCACTCTGATGATGATTGATGGTATCGGTGGTATATCATATCGGTGATACTGATGATGACACTGATGATGACTGTTGATTTGGCACTGATTTGACATGATATTGCTGCTCTTTGGTTATAATACGGCCGGTATATAACCCGTGCGCCGTACCGACTAGTAAGCTACTGCGTTGGCCGTTGTGTTGTTTGTGTTTACGGTCGGTGTGGGTTTTGGTGTTACTCATTGGTTTTTTGAGTTATTGCTGTGGAGAGGGTATTGTTGTCTTCCTCCTAACCTCCCCTATTCATAGTCTTACCCCTTAGGTCATTTTTGTATCTCAGAGAGCTTTTATTTAGTAAAAGGTCTATGATAACTGCTATTTTGTGTATGGTGCGTTCTGATTGGTCGAATTGTGTTAGTCCTAAAAAGGACTGATTTGATGGATGGTGTACCGTTAGGTACACTCGTTATAAGTACCTAATGGATATTGAGATATGATTCATTTTTTTATACCATAGATAAGTATATTATATGTCTGATACCTTGACTGACATACCGTCTCCGCTCAGAATCGTTTTTCGTATACAATTATATTATATCATTGAATTCAAATTTAATACCATCCATTGTGTGTCCCACTTGTATCCTGTTGTACGGTAGAGCGATATCCACTTACACACCTCTCTTTCTTTGAAACCATGAAAGGAATACGACATGTCTTTTCATAATTTATTTCAAGAGAATTTGAAATAAACCATTTATTTAATTTTACTCAAATTATATATTTTTTTTACTATAAGTGTTTGATTAATTCTGACGTTATACTTGTTACAATGTAAATAAAAATGAAACAGTAGTTTTATAATGTATTTTAAACCCTTATTTAAAATAAAAAACTAATTAATTTAAGAAAAGTACAAAAAAATAAATTTTCAAAATTTTCAAGTTTTCAAAGAAATTTGAAAATTTTCAGAAATTTTCAAGCTTACATCTCTAGCCATGAGTTATAAAATATATTGATATATTTAGATGTATTGATATGTTTCAGCTGTAGCCTCTAAATATAACTGAAAATATTTATATAAATATATTCAACAGGAAAACTGTGAAACTATAAATTTACATGTTTAAATAAATGGAAAAAGGTTAAAAAAGTTGAGTGTGATTCAATTGAATTCATATAATAATTAACTCATTTTTTACGATACACTTAATATTTGGAAATGTAACAATTTCGGACATTCTTTGTTATCTTTTTAAAAACAATTTTATACAGATTTTCATACAATTTTGGAGGTTACAGTTCATGCATTATAATCGCACTCAATATATCAATATTAAATTTTAACCAAGTCAAGATTTGGCTAATCCTTATATATAAAATCTATATAATTTTGTTTTTATGGAAACACGGAATATGACAATATTATGGGACAACCAGTGTCAAAAATCGTAACATATATATCATGGTCCTTAAGCAGTTAACGAACGCGATTTAGAATTGTTATATACGTCATATATACCGCATTTGAGTATTTTCAGTGGGCTAGATCGTATACAATAATTATCATTGTTTGTCTCATATTGTCATTTATATTATTTGGATTTCGTGATTATTTAGTTTAAACTTTAAATCACTATTTATGGACCAAAACAATATACTAGGTCATCTACAATAATTATCATTATAAATATCGTATGGCCGTATATTATATATAGTATTTGGCATAAGTGGTTAAATAGTCAAATGTACAATTTATGGGCCAAGAGGATATTGCCCTCACCCTCCTTAGAATGTGTACTAAATCAGTTAATGTTGGAACTGTTAAAAATTTTTATTACATAGTCTTCATAACAATTAAATAAGATATTATATTGTTATTTCATATACAGTAATCAAATTGGTGTTTCCCAAGGACGTATAAGTTTAATCTCAACAATAACGCAGCAAACTACTTCATTTTTCAAATTTTTATAGCGAAGCACAGCTTTATATTTTCCATAAAAATATATTTTGGGGTAGTTCATATCTTCAAGTTTCTTCTTATCGATCCCTGACGTAATATATGTGCCCTGAAAACATTTAGAAATCAAAATTGTTACAAATAAATAAGTAGGTAGTGGCGACTGGGTAAAATTGTAACACGTTACAATTGTAACATGGTCAACAATTCTTAAAAATGTTTGACTATACGCATACAGGGTGATACATTTAGCGTAAAATATTATTTTAACACGTATTAAGGTTTTTTAAAATACCTTTTTACATATTTTTATGTTATTAAAAAAACAATGTTTTAAAATTATACTTATAAATA
>NW_021770977.1:4713-6768 GCF_005508785.2 Acyrthosiphon pisum | reverse complement strand
ATGAGTACGTTGCTGAGTACGTTGCTGAGTACAGTTGACCAGCTGAGTACAGATGATGATGTGTTTACTATAGTTACACCGTTGCCGTTTTTATAATATGTTACGACGCCTCCTACCATGTTTTCGTCCGGAGTCCCTTGCCCTTGGACTGCCAATATAACCCATAACCTATAATATTACGTTACCCTATTATTCTAACTGTAATTCTAACCTATACTTATCAATATGTTAATATCTATATTTAATATATATTAGCGTTGCGTTATGTAGTCCACCAATATTTCTGGTTCAGGTATATAATCCATAAATTCGACTAAATCCATGCAGCATTGTCTACCTAATCTTCCCTCATCTCTTGTCATATCGTAGAGAAAAGCCGTAATACTCTGTTTAATTTGTTTAATTTCGTTTTCCGAAAATGGTTCGTCTAGTTTTCCATTTGCTACTTCTATATGTGTATGCAAACATTTCGGTATTCTACCATTTCCTACTGGATCCGTATCATGATCCCCTTGCAATATAGCAAACTTCAATTTGATACAGAATAATCTGTTTTTATCCTTATAATTAAAATACATGTTTACTTAAATCGTTATGATACTATTATCTAATATATTTTTAGCTTAAACAAAATAATTCCTATTTTTAAAATTAAGTTTTTACTAATGCTATGTGTTAATCCAAACTATTATCATATTAATTATTTAAGAACTATCGTAGTTTTCTTTTGAGCCGTAAAATTCATTTGTTAGCTCCGTCGCTACTACGTGCTTCCATTTTATGACTAATCTTTCCGCGATATTTCCTACGAATCCGCCTCTTCTTCTTAGGTTATTGACGACTCGGCCAATTCCCGTGTCCATTAAATTTTTCATGGTAATCGGAAGACGAGAAAGCTTCCATAAACATACGTATATTACTTCATCGTCGTTGGCTTCAACGGCCCTAGCGATTTTCCTGTCGTAATGACCGATTAACCTGGTTGACCTATATATAAATGTTTCTTTATTTATCTAGACTTAATTTATTATCATTATATATTTTTTTTTTTTCTCTTATTTTTATTTTTATTTTGCTTAACGTATATAACTTATATTCTAACAATATTAACTCTATATTATATGTAAATCGAAGTCCGCAGAAATAATAACATAATATAATATGGATTGCGATGTTTTTCAACGTGGAACTGATATTAATAATGATTAGTAATACGTCTACTATTCGTTGTCCGAAATGTTATTAATAATTATAATAGTGAACGAATGGTATATTAATTCTGCGACGTGTTGTCGTAGATTCCGAATTTCTATTAAGCACATCAATTATAATATTGTTATTTTACGAAATTTCGAATAGTCCACACTTAAATATGCAATATTGTACTTAATGGAATGTTATTAGAAGTAATGCAATCTGCATTATTATAATATTTCATACTTCTACATTATTACTTCGTACTTATAACCTAATTTTAATATGTTATAACTAATACACGCCTACTAAACTCATTACATAATTACACTATATATATTTCGTTTTTATTATTCACCGTCTACGGGTGTCACTGTGTCCTTATGAAAACTTTTTTACATCATTTCTGTGGACTCTCTTCCTATTTCTTAATATTACTACGTTTTCAGTATCTAAAATATCCAAAACTTCGTACGGTCTTTTCCATAGTAGCTGGAGTTTATTTTTCTGTGTGTGGTCCTTGAGTAGCACGGAATCTGTAAAGCATAAGTCTTCGCAGTGCTTTGTTTTGTCGTATTGTTTTTTCGATTTAATTTTACCATTAATCAGATTTTCTTTGGCTATTTTATGAGCAATTTGCATTTTCTCTTTCATGTCGAAAACATAATCGTCGTAGTTGTATCTCGGTTCCGGATCACATTTTAATTTTACTGGTACATTTAGTTCTCTTCCGTATAGTAACTCGTACGGTTGATAACGAGTCGAAGTGTGCTCTGTCGAATTATATACGAATAACGCATAGGGTAGTAATTCGTCCCAATTATTTAAGTCTTTTTGTATATAATGTCGCAGATATTCAGC
>NW_021770977.1:3092-4613 GCF_005508785.2 Acyrthosiphon pisum | reverse complement strand
TAATAAGGATAAAACCATATTATGCATGAAAGTAGTGTAGAAAAACGCAATCGGGCTAAGCATGAGTGGGAAGCGCACGTAGAAAAATAGAGAGAAGAAAAGAGAAAAATCAAGTGTTCATATTATAGGAGTGATCGAATTAGAACAGTTACAGTGCATACGGCACTATCCTCGCGGCGGGTTGAGCTGGCACCCAATGACACAAGCGGCATCATGCACGAAATTTATGTAATAGAACACGAGGGAGGCCGGCGTATCACAATGGCACTAAACAGGAACAATGAACGGATGCGAGAAGTGGAGGTATATAGACATGATCTGATCCCCCAGCGCCATTTGTTTATCATGGGCCACATTCATTTCTAGAAGCTCATGATAGGTTCTGCTAGGACATGCACATGAATGTCTATGAAGAACCAGTGATAACAGAAGTGGTGAAATGTGTGTTAGCAGAACTCACTGCCCCACCGGGACAGGGCGTCTGCGCAATTGTAGAACCAGAGCCGCCACAAATCGCAATCATACCCGAACAAGCACCCGTTCACGCACCACCGCCACTGCAACAAAGAGGGCTACATGGACCGGTGGGCAGGGCAGCAATAATCCTGAGGAATGATTCGCCACCGGACCTCACAGGTCGTGAATCATCGGAGCATTTAAGAACGCTAAGAAGTATAGGCTTCCAGTTGTTCCAAGAGATTAGGGACGACGGGCGTCATCAGAGGTATGCAGGAAGAGGGATTAGGACAAGATGGGAGTATTTTTTTGAACACAGCAATAGTATATTGCGCGAACGGAACAATTAAAATAACAAAGATATCAAGGATGATACGGAAAAAAATGAATAAACAGAACTCTCTCTTTCTCTCTCTCTCTCTCTCTCTCTCGGTGCCTTAAACAAAAAAAAAATAAATATATAAAACTATACAATTTAAAGAAGGGAAATATTATAGCAATATTACATCTTGTTGGCGGGTGTTCGACCAATTTTTATGAGTAGCCGCCGACACACTAAATAGACAGACAGATTCGAAACTGTACCAGATGTTGTATAACAGTGTAGTAAAATATTACAACACTATATAATATTCTAATTTCACGCGTTATTATATGTAGGTTAATGGTAGTTATGGTGGCACGGGGACAACTACCATACGCAATCGAAGAGTTCGAGAATCAAACGAGCGTATTCTACGAAAATTGTGGAGACGTAAGGATTATAGGGGCGCAATGGCAAATGGTTACCTATGTCCCATTAGAAAACTACGATTAAAGGCATGATCAATTACTTAATGAAATTAACACAATGACTAACCAATGTAATGAAAAAATCACAGAATACGAATTATGTTCAAAATTTAATTATATACTTAAAACAATGTTTCAAGAAATTTTGGTACAAAGGGAACAAATGTATGAGTCAATAGGTAGATATACTACGGAAACTGAAATGAAATATAACACAAAACAAAAAAGAGGGCCAGTAAATATAATAGGCTCAGCTATGAAAACACTTTTCGG
>NW_021770977.1:0-2992 GCF_005508785.2 Acyrthosiphon pisum | reverse complement strand
AAACAATTTTTCAAGACCAAATAATTTTATGCGCACAAATAATTACCCGCGAATGAATAACTATTCTCAACCGAATACTACCAATAGGCCAGTAATAAAATGTTATAATTTTAATGGAAATCATTATGCATCTCAATGTACAAATAATTCAAGACCTAATTATACAGGCAATAATAGTAACAACCGTCCATCTAATCGGAATAATTTTACACAACCTCCAACGAATTATAACATACAAGTGGCTTCTAACTATTTAACCACACTGCCAAATGAAAATCCGACATCATACTTCTTCAGTGTAGATTTCTTTAAGAAATATTACACAGAAGGATTAAATGGAATATATAGATGGATAAAAAAACCCATCATGAATATGGACAATTTATTATTTCCCGTCAACGTGGGAAATCATTGGATCTTGGTAGCTGTGTTCATTAACAGCAAAACGGTGGTGTGCTACGACGGGAAGCACAGGGACCACCAAAATACTCTAACCACTATCAAACAATTTCTAACAGATTGGGAAGTACACTCAGGCCTCCAACCTTCGGCATGGGCTACAGTTCATGGTGTCACACCGACACAATTCAACAACAACGACTGTGGACCATGGATTTTAGCCATAGCCAAATGCATAGTACTCACAAAACCAATCTGTTTCACAGAAGAGGACATACCACAATTACGAATACAGCAACACCAAGAAACAATGGCTAACTTGATACAATCCACCACCCAACCACTCATAACGACACCACTCAACCAATCGTCCAACAAAAATACACCTACAACTTCAACCATGACCGAACAAACAATCACCACCACAACAATAGACACAACACCTACTACAACCACCACCACAGATAAGCAGAAGCAAAAAGACACGTAGGCGGCGTGTGCTCTATAGACTATTACACCAAGATACAATATCAAACTTAACGCAATCTATCACACAGCAACTCAGCCCATCATTCGACGAAAATCCATCTATAACTTCAATCATTACCGAACAAACAATCACCACCACAACAATAGACAGACCACGGGACACAACGACATTCACAACAACGGACACCAATCAAGGAACACCCACCACAACCACAACCACCACCACAGATGAGCCGACTAGCCAGACCCCGCCCACAACCACAAACATGACACCAGCATCAACGACGCCACACCCAACACCATCAACACAATACACCACAAAGAAAGACAAAATTAGGCCAGAAAACTGGGTAAGTAGAAGCAAAAAAACACGTAGGAGGCGTGCGCTTTATAAACTATTACATGGCCACTAATATATTTACCCAAACACACCAATCAAAAATCCCAACACATACCATTCAATCAACAATTCCTCTTCTAACGAAACCCATAGCACACAAAAACAAAAAATCCCAATTTCAAAAAAAATAAATAACTCACGACATTAAACACACAACTCATAATCATTACACACAATTCTGATCCATGCAAAACCAACATTAAGTTATACCCTTCTCCACACAACCAACCTCACCACCAACACAAATATTCATCCACATAGCACCCCATATGTAAAACATATATATATATATATAACTCCACAATACACTCACATACAGCAAACACATAATATGCATACTCTTTACCCCCCACAACATAATAAAACATTTTAATCGTACAAACACATATACCATATAATTAAACCATATTATTCAAAACGTTTTGCATTGTATACAGATAAGAATTGTATATTATATTAACCATGAAATTGTAAATACACCGTGAGGGCACGGTGAAAAAGAACATCCGTGCAATTTGTAATAGATAAATATTATACTATGAATTTGAATAAACTTACAAAAGAATGTACCAAGTAAGTTCATACTTGAGGGTAAAGCACAAACGCAACTAAAACACATTACGCAATACTAAAAAAACATTAGGCAATTAACATTCCATAACCGTTACACAATAATCTTTCTGATACGTCCATACATCAAAAAGATGCCCATATATGGACAAAAATAAATAATAAGATAAGAAACCATTACGCAACACCATCACTCTATTACGCAACCAAAATTCCTCCGTACCAGAAGCTGCCTACAATATGCACACCAACGCATGCGCACAAATACAAAATTAATCTAAATGCCAAAATCTTGCCAAAAATCCATACCAGAAAAATTACAATAGCACACATAAATACAGAAGAAATCAAAACACATACTTCGTGCAAAAGTGTATATATGTATTATATATAGACACAAAAATTTAATAATAAAAATAAATAAAAATAATAACAAAATAATATTAATAACAA
Source organism: Acyrthosiphon pisum (assembly GCF_005508785.2). Lineage (NCBI taxonomy): Eukaryota > Metazoa > Arthropoda > Insecta > Hemiptera > Aphididae > Acyrthosiphon > Acyrthosiphon pisum. Next base: position 681 of record NW_021770977.1, on the reverse strand, counting down.
TAACAATAAAGTGCACAATAACTTAAGATGCTTCCATTAAACATAAATTTAATATTCACCTACATTTGTATATTAAAACTCAATCCTATACAAACTTTCATAGCTTACGACTGTGGGGGCCCACAAATGAATATAAGTGCATTTAACAGCATAGACGTTGATTTCTGCGAAAATCCGAAACCCACGGAAATTAAATCATTACCGAAAATAAAATTACTTCAAAAAATAGAAATACACCCACAACATTTTAAATCATGCTTCATTTCCGTAGACTACCTTATAACAAGATGCTCCACATTTGAAGATGCCCAAATGGTAGATGGGGGTTATTATTCTGAAATCATTGAATTAGGACATGCTCGATGTGAAGATTTACATTACAAATTAATTTATCGAACTCCATTAGGAGGTATAATATCAGGCATAAAAGTAAACGAAACATTCATTACTTCACACACAAGTGGGGGATTATTAGATAAGTATGGAAATTGTGAAGATACCACTTTTACGAATGCCAGGGGTACATGGAATAACGTCATAGTACAGGCAAAATATAAAATTCACTTGTCCGAGGGCATAGCATTAGCAAACACTAAAGAAAATATATTAATATTACCAACGGGCTCTAGATTAAAATTTTCGGATTCATATGGACTTGATCAATATAAGGGGGAAATAATT
>NW_021770976.1:126995-134985 GCF_005508785.2 Acyrthosiphon pisum | reverse complement strand
TGATCACCATCCTCATAATATGATCACCTACAGCTGGATACTACTATTATTTCCTATTCACCATTTTATAAAATGTTTATTCTGGGTTCATTAACTGTAAAAATGAACCAACATTTTAAATGCATTTCTATATTTTTATTAATCCAATATTTTATGGTAGGTCCATTAAAAATAATATCACATTAATAACAAATTATTATTGTTTCTCTTTTTTTTTTAGAAACTGTTACGACGAGTACGTATATACCTATTTATTTTAATTTATGTAAAATGTATTTATATGACTATTGGAATATTTTTTTCACCGTCAACATTAGTAAGACTTAAAATAATTTTAGTATGGTTTATCAAAGCATTTTAAATTTGTTAAAAGCTAAATAAACTATAATATTCATTAAATAGGTAGGTAGTTACTAAAAATTAATTAATTATTGAAGATTTTTATGTGAGACAACACTCTGGTTTAATGATATCACTTTGTTTGTTTATTTCAATGTAAATATTTATACGAAGTATATACAGGTTGTGGGGTAGATACGCTAAAGCAGCAGCCGTCTGCCGGATACAGCTTATTGTCACGACGAGCTGGAAGCATCGTCTTATTAACACTTTATGGTCTATATAAATATAACGGACTAGACAATCGAGAATCGAGGTACAGTGTTGACCACGGGTAGTGTCAAGCTATGAGGCGACTACTACAGTGCATGATACCCAGGAAGGCAGGCTCTCAAAAGCGCCTGGGATGGATAGGGAAGTCATATATGCGGAGGTGCGTTGCAGCAGAACGGTAGCGCCACCGTGTCCTCGGTGCGATATTCCCACCGGCCGTTGTCCTTGTCGTGGTCCCCTTGGATATGTCCATATGAGAGGTCTGTCCTAATTGCATGCCATATTTTAGAGGGGTATGTCCAAATAAAATGACTAAATAACTTACTGGAGGAACACGATTTTTTTACTTTACAATAAAATATATAAATATTGTAGTAGGTGACACTGTGAATAATAAATATTAAATGAAACTATTTTTTTTTCATCAACAATAAAGTTCATTAGTTAAATAAAACTCTTGTAGCTTAGGGTAATCAAGTGAGTGTATTTTACATGTTTACATAGTATTTTAAATAAATAATATTATTTTAAAATGTGGTGGTTTTTTTTTGACATTTCAGCACACAATATTACAATTTAAATATACAATATTAGGTTAATATAATAGTTCATAATAATAAAATATGTCAATATGGATAATATATATTAATAATACTAATACTGGACACATATTTTTTGAATAATGAAATAGTAATAGGAATTTATAAAACAGATGATATTAAAGGGGAAATAGTTTAAGATTATTCAGGCTCCTAATTACAATGAAAAATTACGTTGCAATATAATAATAATAATAAATATAAAAATAATAATAATAATAATAGTAGGTAAGAAATAATAATATTATAATACCTTATAAATTATAAAACATTATAAATTTGATAGCCACAAACACTGTGACCGATACGTGTATGTCTATGTCTGTGAAACAGACTACAATACACTAAATTACTCCAATCTAGATACAGTTTGGGAAAACATTTTCTCGGACATAAAAATATTTCAATCTAGAAACTAAACAGTTGTGACAACCATACATAAAAGTGCGTTTCTATACATGCATTTTTTTTTCAATTAGGAATGTCCAAAAAAAGTTTAAGTTGTTTAAGTGCAAAATAAATAAAAATATGTGGTTAACGGCATGCATTTCGGACAGACCCCTCTGAGAGATAGCATGCAATTCGGACATATTTTATTTTGGCATGTAATTCGGATGCAGCCGAGGGACGAGTGTCCGGTCTCTAAGCTTGGTCAATTCCTGGCCTCTGGTGTTGATGCAGATCCGGTTATCCGCGCGGAGAAAAGTGTGGCAATGCCCGTATGGGTTGCTCACGGTCCGTGCGGGAACGTGAACCATCTGGTGTCATTGTTGGCTGGTTCACTTCAGCCCGTCGACATGTGTACACAGTATGTGACGATGCTTGTACGGACTGCTCATGGGTGTATACGAGGATGTCTTTCCTGGACGCCGAATGGGCAGTGTCAATGGGTTCTTATGCCGGTTGCAGTGACAACTCGTACGGAAAAAGTGTGGCGATGCTCGTATGGGTTGCTCACGGTCCATACGAGGATTGTAGATCGATCGGGGTCCGCTTTGGTATCCACTAATGGATTCCTTCAGCTATTTTATGGCCGTTGTTGCCTCGTACAAACATAAGATGTGCTGACGCCTAAACGGGTTGCTCACGGGTTTGTAAGGGGAGTCTTCGTTTGTTATTCCGTCGACGTTATTCTTGCACTGCGGCTGATTTTCGACTCACTTCGGTGTTCCTTTTATTCTTATTATCTCCGAATTGAATTTAATGTTTAGTCGAAGTAACTGTGTTGATTGAAGAAAGCATCTGTGGCTTTACTTTGAGAGGGATGGCTGTGCCGTTAACTATACCAGGCTTTGCATCTAATAGTGGATGTAAGATTTATTGAAGGTGATTAATTAAAATTTTAGGTCTTCCTATGTTAATGGGTAGGGTTTGATTTTTTGCTTAGTGGTTAGAGGGGGAAGAGTTTTACCTAGGAGTCGGATGTGGGCATGATCGGAGAAAGAGTTTTTATAGAACATCGATTTGGATTGAGTATTAATAGAATTTTGGATAGACTTGCTTTGCAAATTGTAGAAGGATCAAGTTTTTAACGATAGTGGGCATACCCGTCATATTTTTTAAATATAAACTATTGGTATTAATAACACAATTTAAAAAAACTACTCTTCGTTACAAACTAAAATAAAATTATACAAAATAATATGTAGTGTTTAAAATGTTGATTAATTAAAACTATTTTCGTTGTGAAATATTAATAATACTGTTACAAAATTTACGTTTTAATTTTACGTTAGAAACTGAAAAATAAATTAAATAATACATACATATACATACATAGATCTGAGTTTTTAATAAAAACATAAGATAATACATAATAATATTTTCACAATAATAGTATTTAAAAAAAAATTTCTACATTTTTAATTTTTTTTTAAATTTTTTCCCTGGTAGGAATTTCCAGTTTTTCTTAAATATAAAATTGGATCTTTGTGTATTTTATAATAATTTTAATTTTGTAAAGTTAATTAAATTAAAGGTTTACTTTTTTTGGCCATAGGATTATGTACAATATGTTTTTAATTAAATTAATTATTGTCAAAGTTTGAGCTTGTGTTTCTTTTAAAACTGATATAACTACGTGTGTGGAGGATGGGGGCTAGAAAACTGACCATTGTACGTCCTATGGAAGCTCTCTGGGCTATGAGTAGTTCTAAAAACAATTATAAAAACTTAGAGATTTTGTATTTACTGGTAAAATAAACGTATGAAGGAACAAGAATTTAATTTAAAAATTTTTATTATTATATTACTTATATTACTATTTGATTATTTTTTAAATTATTATTTAAAAATTTGTTATTGACACCAAATCTGACAACTCCGCACGATTAAAGGCAGGCAAAAACGTTCGCAATCGTGTTACCGGAAAAGGTCCGTGCGCAATCGTTCCATTCGCTATCGTATATTACAACACCGGTTTGTGATTCCGTCGGTAAGGATTTGGGTGCTGTTTTCTGGGTTTTTGGGTTACGGCAACGAGGAGGGTCTCATTATGTTTCTCCTGATCTCCCCTATTCATGGTCGTACTTATCAGGCTATTAGTGTAGCTTGAAGAACTTATAATTAGTAGAAAGTCTCTGACTACTGGCATTTCCTGTATGGTGTGTTCTGATTAGCTGATATTGTGTAGTCCTGAAAAGGACTGTTTTGGTGTAATGTTACAACATTTACCTATATGTTGAAAAGTAAAAAGTAAGTTCTAAATTGTAGCCTATGATTGTATTACTTACTTTGCTCTTTTCAACACATACATGTGGAATATAATAAACTAACTATAGAATAACTTAATTTTTTTTTACAATAATTATATTGTTGCCATTGGTTAACAAAAATAAAACAGTCGTTATGATTGGATATCATTTTTGAATTTGATTTTTATACTTGGTCAAAACAACCAAAAAGGAGTACCACTCTGCTTTATGCAGCCTGGCAGTAGTATATTTAATATTTTAATTATTATATTTAAATTAAAGTAATTGATTTAATAGGGCCGTAATAGGCCAAATAATTGAAAAGAGGTACGAATATCGGCAGAATATGTGGCAAATATTCATAGATTTCAAAAAAGCCTATGATAGTATCCACAGAGAGAGCCTATACAACATTATGTACGAGTTCGGTTTCCCAAAAAAATTAATAGCCCTAACTAAAATGTGTATGTAAAATACGAAATACAGAGTGAGAACACAAAATGTAACATCAGAAACCTTTACAGTGGAAACCGGACTAAAACAGGGAGATGCCCTGTCCCCAGTACTCTTCAATCTTGCTCTAGAGAAGGTAATAAGGGTACTACAGGACAATGAAGGTGGCCTACGAATCGGTCAGAATAAGATACAGATTCTCGCCTTTGCTGATGATTTAGACATAATAGGTGATTTGCTTTCAGACACAGCCAACGCAGCCAGAGTGTTAGAAGAAGCGGCGAAAAGAATAGGTCTTGAAATTAACACTGAGAAAACAAAGGTAATGGAACTAAATGAGAATGGGGAGGACCCTAGTGAGTTGGAGAATTTAGCCTATGAAAAAGTTAGCGATTTCAAATATTTGGGAGCTACAAAGAAATAGCTACAAAGTACAAAGAATGATCGGTCAAAGGAAATAAGTATTCGGATAAACAAAGCTCAGAGAACGTTCTATGCACTGACAAAATTTTTCACGTCCAAAATGTTATCAAGGAAAACGAAAGCAAGACTATACGTAGCTATTATAAGACCGACGCTAATGTATGGTTGCGAAGCATGGACGACAACCAAACAAACAGAGAGAAAACTGAGGACTTTTGAACGCAGAATATGGAGGAAAATATGTGGACCTGTCTTTGACGAAACAACGGGGAATTGGCGGAGGAGATACAACAAAGAGCTGTACGATATGTTGGAACTAACAACAGTAACAATCTTCATTAAAAGCCAAAGGATACAATGGATAGGACACATAATGAGAAGACGAGAGAATGAAATAGTTAGAGTGACATTGGAATGGATGCCAATAGGTAAAAGACCAAGAGGTAGACCGTGAAAAAGATGGATAGACGTGGAAGAAGAAGATTTAAAAATCCTTGGAGTTGAGAATTGGAGGGACAAAGTTCAAGATAGAGACGGGTGGCGAAGTGTAGTAATGGCGGCAAAAACTCTTAGAGAGTAGAAATGCCATTAGAAGAAGAAGAATAGATTTTGCTATTAATAATTCAGTAGATTGAATTAATTATTCTTTGATTAAACATCAAATTTTTAATTTTTTTAATTGCAATATAGACCGCTAATTAGAAATATTGTTTTAAATTTGCGATCCTTGAGACGGCACGGTCACTGCGGACCGGCGTCCGGAATAAGAACGCATAGGTTTTTGGTATTACGTCTTTCCTTTAATTATTGACAAAATATATTTATATACGAATATTGGGTAGCGAGATTCAACGGTGCGACGGCCGGCCTGAATAGATGGACCATCGCGGTGAGAGCTCGGCGCGACCGGCGAAAGCCTGGTCCTATATACAATTATGGGAAAAAGTTGGGTATCTCGGCGTGTTACAGTTACCGTACGGACAGGGTCGATATAACGTTGCGCTTGACTCGCTGGAAGCTGCTATAGCGTATATCGTATCCGGGGTTTGACACAACTCAATCAAAAATTGCAAAGAAGTTATAGAATCTGGCAGTCAGTTTGATGAAAATATTTCCGGTCATGATAAAGTTTTATAGTTTGAAAATACTGTAGGTACCTGATTTTTGGCCGATGATACCAGGTATTCCAGATAAACCGATAAGGGATATTTTAAAAGTTTCATGTACACATGGCTTAAATATACAAGGTTATTGCAATAGTACCCCCACTATATCATTTTATCACTTTAAGGAATTAAAATGGCAGCGTAAGGGGACGACGTATACTGGCTATACAATTATATTTAATAACCCTGACGCTGCCATTTTATTTTTGTTTGATAACAATATGGGCTATGTGCAATAACCTTGTATATTTAAGCCATGCATGTACATATGAATAATATTTTCAATAACTAAAAAAAGTGAACCGTTCATGTCGAAATTGTCAGCATTTTCGTTACCACATTTTTTTCGGCGAAAACGCGCAGCGCACGACTCATTTCTCCCTGCTCTTCACCCTCTCATCATGTTGATGTAAAACAGAACCATGTTATATATTATGTATTAATTAAAATTGTTTTTATATGTGATTATCAAAAAAGTATATGTGTAGCGATATAAGATAATATATAAGCCCTGTAATGTTTCGAGTACATTTGGAGATTCAATAAAAATGTTTGGTGACTAATTTCTTAAATATTCTTATTGAATATTGATTAACCTAAAGAATCACTGAAATATACAATATAGAATGTAGACATTGCAAAAACAATTGGAAATTGTCTTAATGTCTTTTATATTTACAGAATTCGAGACTGATTTCAAAAAATATTTGCAAGGTATATTTATTTAGTATAAATTAAAAATTAAAATTGATTATATATAGGTACAGGACCGGCTCAAGCAAAAATAGTGAATTAGGCAAAATCAAATTTTGCCACCCCTAACAATATAATATTAATAGTATTTTGAAAATTCCGCCCTCTTCCTAAAGTGCTGCTTAAGTGCCGCCCTAGGCGTGGGCCTATGTCACCTACCCCTTGAGCCGGGCCTGATTCATTGAGACTTGGAAAGTGTTAGTAGCATATTTGTAACACCTATATATGAGATCGCTTTTTCAATGTTTTTAATCGTGTTTTGTTTAACTCGATAATATATGATGTATAAAATCATTATTGGGCTGGACAGAGTTAATCATGATATAATATATGCATAATATTATATAATCTATTTATGGCAAATATTGTGTACATCATTATTCGTTATTAATTAATAAAACATTTTCGTTTACAGAAAAATGTACGTATTCTTTTTTTTTTTTGTATAATTATTTTATAAAAAGTATCAGTATAAAAAAATGTTTTTTTTTTATAGTGTTTTTGAACAGTATAAATGCTTCTTTTTGCCACATTTAGGGTGATTTTTAGTTGAAAATTAAAATTAAAATTAACCATACAAATCATTCAAAACACTTAGGATGAACTCAGAGAAAAACAAAGGGAAACGAGAATGCTTTCGTGAATGAATTTTTGAAAAATCGATTTTTTTTTCGTTTTGAAAACTACAATTTTCTGTTTTATAATAGGTAACCAGTGTTGGCCTGGCACACCAAATGCCTAGGGATCAGTTTTTTAAGGGGCCCCATGATGAAATACAAAATTTACTTGACATTTTGGTGAAAAAAATCTCGCAATTTTTTTCCTTTAAAAATACATTTCATCAAATTCTGATTTTTAGAATTTTTAAGTATACCTAAAGACTACGTATTCAAATTCCTGATATTTTTTTACTACTTTTAAAGAGTGTTCTATGGCTATATAATCTTCTATTTTTCAAATAAGAATTTACTTTTTTTACTGAAAATTATTTAGCAGATAATGTTCTTGTAAATGTATAGATGTATCTAAATCAAAATTCTAATAAGTAGTTACTGAATTATTTTAATGTGTATACTAAGGATAATAATCCTTAAAATATGGTTTACAATAGTATAGGAAGTTTTTTTGGATCAATTGCACTAATGCAAGTTAAGTTAAGTTTTATATTTCTTATTAAAAACAATGGGCTCAGAAGAGGTCACGAGGGCCCACCTAATCCGAGTATCTGACACTGTAGCGGATCCGCTATTGGATTTAGTGATTATGAAGATGTTACATGCAAAAATATGTA
>NW_021770976.1:123389-126895 GCF_005508785.2 Acyrthosiphon pisum | reverse complement strand
TTATTTATAATACTTTATACCTACGTCTATTTAAACATACATTTATAATATATATAGTACCTACATTAAATTTTTAGGGACAAAAAATGTTAGTCATTACTTATTAAATTTCAATATTGGTCTCAAACCACAGTTTGTAAATTTAGTTCTATCTTATATTATTATCTTTCTATTTTATGACCTTATAGCAGAATAATGGATATTATTAATATTTTATAATTAATGACTAAAATTTTTATTTTATTCCAGCTGAAAACGGTATGTATAAACAGTTTTATTTTTTAAAACATGTCTTATAAAATATTACATTATAAAAATTAATATAAATAAAATTATAGTATATTTAATTTAATATTTAGATAGTGAATTGGCATTTTTTTTAAGTGCCTAGGTAGTAGGTACTGTTAGTTATATATTTTCGACATCGCGGCAACACTGTCGCACTGCTTACCGGACTAAGGCTATAATATTATGGGTATGCTATACCACCATTTTGCGACTCATTTATCAATGACAAAATGATAAAATAAAGGGGGAGAAATTCATATTCACAAACATTATTAGCATGGCTAAATAAACAGGCATGATCGCTAGATTACTGCACGCATATTTTATATATATCGTCGGACTAATTCGCAAGGGCGTATGTCCGAAATTACAAATTTTTCAGGAGAGGAAAAAACATTTCATCGGCGTAACTCCATAATTCACAAAGGGTTTGCAAAGGGCGTATCTCCATCTTTATTACAATGATAATATGGAAATATGACTTTTTCGGGGTATTAAAATCATTACATCTGTGGCGATACAGGCCCGTATCACCACTTTTCTCCCGCCTTGTCGTTACCATCCACGTACCGGACCTATTTGTATTATATTCGTGATTTATCTTATTTTATACAACTTCTGTGATATTTATATTTATGTTCCTTTGACGTTTATGTTCCTATAATAGGTATTGTAAAAGTAACTACCTATACCTAATATATAGTGTATATAAAACACAACGTAAGACGATGATTGTAGAATAAGAATAAGATGTGTGATTGCTGTCACGAAATATGTTATTTATATTGAATAAAAATAACATAATATATGAACATCATAATTGAATTTTAAAAAAAAATAGTGTAAATCTGGGCCCCGGCTAAAGGTAGAGACTGATTAAGGCAGTGGTCCAGTAAATGCTGAGTTGGAATTCATTTATGAATATCATTACATCAGTGTGTGATATTTCTGCGTTATATCATGCATTAAGTAAGATGTGAGAATAACCTCTTAGATTTTCCAGGTCGAAACAATTCATTTATTGCTTGTTTGGTCTGTGCGAATGGATTTCCAGGTGAGGCCGTATTGGCATGTGTTGGTTTTGAGCATAATATCTTTTTTGTATTTTTTGGGGTTTTGAATTCTTTGTGGTAACATTTTTTCGTCTCGGTAAAAAGCATTCGTAAGATTTATTATAATCGGGAAATGTAAAAATTATCTTTAGCTTTTAATAATAGAAAATACCATTATTTTCAATGTAAAAATACTTACAATGGTTTTGATTCGAATAAAATGTTGTTGCCTGGATTGCTGTAAAAATTGCTCTTCATTTACGTGTATAATCGAGTTCTACTAAATTGTTTTAAGGCAATCTAATAAACATAAATCTAAAATCTAAAATCAAAAACACCGATTTTTTTTTTTCACCAGATGAACCAGTTACTGCTTTCTGTGAATCTAAGATTAAGAAAAATAACACATATTTAATGGCAAAGTTTGAATGATACAGTAATGTATTTTATCTAATTATTTTATGATAAATATAAATTAAATTGTCTGATAAAATATGTATATTAATTTGATTCTAATTATATTTTTATGTTTTTTTCAACACTCCCCGCATGGATGATAATATGAATTCACCATTTTACAGGCCCAATAATATTTTTAATTTAATGATATTATATCATAAATATTAGTATTGCATTTTTAGTATATGATTCGCAAAAAAAAATACACTTATGATGGGGAGAAGAAAAACTATTTTTTCTCTTTTTATCTTAATAATTATGATTTATGTTCTAAGAAAATATAATACCTTTAAGTCCCAAAATACACATTATGTAATATAACCAAATGTATGCATTTTCTATCGGCACAATTATATTGTAACACATTTTTCCTTTTTCCCTTCATTATGTATCATTGCTATTGCTATTATAATTACTATTTTTAAATGTATTTTCTTCTTTATATAAAATTATATATGCACGTATTGATTAGTACCTATGCTATGTCATAAAAAAAATATGTAATTTTGATAACTTGCTTTAAATTAATAATGTTGTTAAAAATATAGCTAATTACTAATTATATAAACTATTTTACATTATTCTTTATAGTATTTATAAATATTGTACGTTTTACATTCAACAACGTTTTATACAAAAACAATACCTATAAACATGGATAAATGTTTGAAAAAAATATAAAAACGTAATCATTTTCACATTATAGAAAGATCGATGAATGTATTGGACATCGTGGGTTTTACAATGACGTATATTATTATTCTTGTCATTATCTGTTTTTTGAAGTTAAACACCTAATGTAAGTCTGTCCTTGCGATGTATGTAAATGTAATTAATGGTCCCTCATAAGTCATAAGTTTTTAGTAAAAATACCAAAAAGTTTAGTTCCAATTTACTACATAACAAATTATTTTTTAAACGCATCTTCCTCACACTATTTAAGATAAAATTAAACTTTTACTTTTAATCCAACATGATAAATATCATTCAGATAAAATAAGATTAGAGTATGAATACAATTTAGAAAGTGATCCGTACTCGTGTAGACGAAGTATTCAACTTCTCTCGGGCGATCGAACGAAGTATACGGCATAATATAATAATGCGTTTATGCTTCCCAAAATATACCAATCTTAAATGGGCAATTTTATTATAGTAGTTATAATTTATTAGTTATTAACTTATCAATAATAAGTAATAACTAGTTTATTGTATCAAGCACATTTCCTATGAAGCTTAATAAAGTTTATTTTATTATATTATTATTTAAAAAATAGCGGCCGATAATTTTTATTTAAAGTCACGTTTATATGATGTTGAGATACGATTCATAACCAAACAAATTTTTGTATCATCATTATGACCAACAATTTTAAATTTTATTAATTTATATCCTGTTACGTGCAGCCCTTTCAGAATCCAAACGATGTTGTAGTTTGAAATAATAATACTAATTTCAAAGTAATAATAATATGTGTTTTAATAATTTAGAACAATCAAAATATAGTATTATGTAGAATTATTTCGTGGTAGTAGCGGTGTAGCGGTGTAGTGGTGTAGCGGTGTATAATGGCTGGTGGCGTGAAGTGACTTCGGTCTTGCTGGTCTAGGTACATCTGATCAGGCTGTGCTCCTATCTCCCTTATATATGCTGTCAGCTCCTTTGATCTGGTCAGTATACGGAACTCGCAGGTGCCTTGGGTGGGG
>NW_021770976.1:120132-123339 GCF_005508785.2 Acyrthosiphon pisum | reverse complement strand
GACCATTTTATTATGAATCTCTGCTTTTCCATATTTAATACAATCGACAAACCGTTTTGCTCAATTTTCCCGGCTGACAATAAATTTTTTCTTAAATGCGGAACATATAATACATTTTTAATTACACACCTTACAGTTTTACCATTTAACGTTTGAGCTACATTTATTTCACCTACTTTGAAAGCTTTTAAGCTTTCTCCGCTCTTGACCACGCTGTTACGTGCAGCCCTTTCAGAATCCAAACGATGTTGTAGTTTGAAATAATAATACTAATTTCAAAGTAATAATATGTGTTTAATAATATAGAATAATCAAAATATAGTATTATGTAGAACTATTTCGTGGTAGTAGCGGTGTAGCGGTGTATAATGGCTGGTGGCGTGAAGTGACTTCGGTCTTGCTGGTTCAGGTACATCTGATCAGGCTGTGCTCCTGTCTCCCTTATATATGCTGTCAGCTCCTTTGATCTGGTCAGTATACGGAACTCGCAGGTGCCTTGGTTGTGGTCGTAAAAGTTGTTGTTGTTGTCGTATTGAAGAAACCACCGTCTTGTGCTCATAGGTTGTTATGCTAAATGCTTTTATAAGGAGAACCGCATAGTATGGTTCGAATAAGTAAAAGCGGTTATAATACCTTCTAATACATGCCCATTACACCTCCCCGCCAAAAAAAGATTATAAGCCTGTAAGGCGAAGAACCTTTAACAATAATATTTAGGTTCAATAGTTGATTTACAATTTTGACATTCATTTTACATTTAGTAATTATACATTTTTCATTTTGCGTTTATCAATTACATTTTGTTTATATTTTGATGATATTTACAATTTTAATATCATTTACATATATATTTAAAAAAAAAACATTTCTTTTACCTGAAATTAATTAAAAACATTGTTTAAGTCTTAAAAATAATGTTAGTTAATTAAATAATATAAATTTTTATTTCCCTGTAATACAATTTATTTAGTGTTTATAATCCTTCACCAATTAATGTTAAATACTATATTATTTTTATCTGTGAATAATATTATGAATTTGTTACGTACGTATGCAAAATATGAATTAAATTTAAACTATTTAGGATAGTCGAGTATATAAATTGGATTTCTCGTGTTTTCAATTATTTTCAGTAATTTTTTACATTCACTGTTACAATGGTCATTCATAAAATGCTCGAGATTTCTAGTTATTTTATTCAAGGTTTTAAGATCGTATCGTTCATTTAATTATGTTTAAATGTGCGATTATACCCTGTAACCTTAAGTCTTAACCTTTTATTATCGTCAATCCGTTGATTCGTTTCAAATATTACTATCGGTTCTCTATTATGTATGTGCAAGTATCTTGTAGGTAAACAGTTGATAAGGTTGACACCCCCTGATGGTTTTTACTCCCATACAATTGGTCCAACAATGGTGTGGTCAAGCTTGGCTTTTCCTTGAATACCCTTTTGATACTTTGCAAAACTTGTTTAGATCACAGCGTCAGATACCGATAATATTCGGTTCTGTCCATCATAGCAAACTCTACTATAAGAAATGGATCTGGGAACTAGAATAAAAATACATTATTCATAACATTATAATTATTTAAATTCTTTATATATATATATATATTATTATTATTATTTTTTTTTTCCTGTTTGTTTTTTTTTTTATTCTTCGAATAAGTGATTAACCGAAATAATCCGTCGAGCAATAACATCCTCTAGTATTTCCCCTACTTCTATACACACTGATCTCTCCGCGTTCGGATGTTTTATTACCGCGTGTATAAACGCCGTAACTGTTATCATTGCCCTGCTTAATATGTATGGGTTCAATGGCATACTCATTTTTCTGTTCGCTTCTCTGACATGTTGTTTAAAACATCCTACACAAATTCTATTCCGTCTTATGTATTGGTGGTGAGGGCCGTTTAATAGTTCATCTCTAAGTTTTTCAAAGAAATCGATTGCCTGTAGTGTTAGTGGGTACTCCGCCGACAGTGGTGTTTGATTGCTCATGGTGTATTATATGGTTTTATATATATTGTTTTTGTTATTATTATATTTTTCTTCTTATATTTATCTGAAAAAATAGTTAAATTATTTATTACTTATATATATATTTTTACGTCTAATTGCAATATGTATTTATTTGTATTTAATATTTATTTTATTAGTATATTACGTATTATTTTGTTTTTGTACGTTTTATATTATAATTTATTTAAAGTGTTTATTTATTTTTAGTTATTTATTTACTAATGCATTACGTGTTTTATTATTTTTTGTTTGTACGTTTTATATTATTTTATATTTATCATTGGATTTGTTCGAAAAGGTAGTTGGAGAGTTCACGTCTAGAAATAAATCGCGTTTAAGGGTATTGAGTATTCCAAATTAATAGGTGCGTTTTCACCTATATTTATTTTAATTATTTTATTTTCGTTTTCCTCTTGTCTATTTTCTGAAACATAATCATTATTATAACGCACATTAATTCTATTATTAACTATCTTTTGCTTATTGCTTACTTTATACTTAGTATTTATTTGTTTTTTTTTTTTGTTTAATTTATTTAATTAATTTAAATATATAAAATAATTTATTATGACTAGTTACTATTAATAATATTTATTTTATTATTTTTTTTTTATTATTTATTATTTTTTTTCTTTATTCTATTTATCTTGGTGATGGTGGTGCGGTGAATGATGTCTCTTCGAATCCTCTTACGTAATCGCTTCTGTTTGGTGTTCTATATCTAACTATCCTTCCTGGCATATCTCTTATTTGTCCGTTACTAATATATCTGCTTTTTATTAATATATATATTGCTATTATGAGTATTAGAGATAGTGCTGCTAGTAATATTGTTACATATAATAGATTACTATGTATAAATTGGTGTTTTTGATTTTGTTCTCTTGAAATTTCTTGGTCAATCATTTGTTGTATCTCGTCTAAGGATCTGGATGTGTCTCGTAAATCTGTTAATTGCATAGTTGGTTTGTTTTCCCATTTTTCATTTGCTTCAAATTTGTGTATATGTTCAGGTATTTTTTCCAAAATATTTTTCATGTTAGCCATAGGTATAAAGTCCTTCCTTTTACTATTCGTAATATCCTCTGTGGCGACTAATACTGCATCTCTTCCGAATAGTTGGCAATTGTTGTCTCTTATGGTTATTTCTCCAAGAATCCGTTTGTTTCTGTTATGAA
>NW_021770976.1:106027-119944 GCF_005508785.2 Acyrthosiphon pisum | reverse complement strand
TCCATGCAAATCATATAGCCACCCTATTTTTTAGATGTCTAGCAGGTCGGTCAACTCAGTTATCCGAGTAGGCAATCTGACTTGGTCAGATAGCAGACAATGTTTGACGACGACTGGGTCACGTAATCAGGTATGCAATCCGACTGCGTCGAATCGCGGACAACGTTCGTTACTGTCATCGAAAACGCAAATTAAGAAAAATTTACGTGAAAAAGATTTCAAATAATTTCGGGCGTCTATGCAAATCTAAAGCCGCCGTCTTTTTTTGGGTGTCTAGCAGGTCAGTCATCTCATTAAAGTTATGCCGTTCGACGGCCTAGTCACGTAATCAGGTATGCAATCCGACTGCGTCGAATCGCGGACAACGTTCATTACTGTAATCGAAGACGCAAAAATAAGGAATAAATAACATAAAAATAAATTCAAAAAATTTCGGACGCCCGTGCAAATTTTATTGGGTGTCTAGCAGGTCAGTCACCTAAGTTATCTGGGTAGGCAATCCGACTCCGTCGGATAGCGGACGATGTACGACGGCCGGGTAACGTTATCGGGTATGCGATCCGACTGCGTCGAATCCCGGACAACTTTCATTACTGTCACCGAAAACGCAAAATCAAGTCATAAGTTACGTGTAAAAAAATTCAAAACATTTCCATGCAAATCATATAGCCACCGTATTTTTTGGGTGTCTAACAGGTCAGTCACCTCAGTTAACTGAGTAGGCAATCCGAATAATGTACAACGACGGCCGGGTCACGTCATCAGGTATGCTATCCGACTGCGTCGAATCGCGGACAGCTTTTATTACTATCACCGAAAACGCAAAATGATGTCATTAATTACATGAAAGGAAAATGACGAAAAAAAAAGTGAAAAAAAAATTCGATCCGACGCGGCCGCCACAAATCAATTCGAATCCCGGCGTCCGGTTCGAAACCACGACCCCCAGGTCAACCGCACCTGCGCCAAACCGACCTGCCTACCTACTGAGTTGAGAACTGGTGTCAAATCTGTGACTCTTAAGCCGTGTCGGCGTCCCGGCGAATTACGATCGCGGTTCGGCCGTCCACTTCGGGCGTCGGAGCGGGCGATCAGGCCGCGCCGGACGGTGGACAACCGGCTTCGCCGACCTCGGACGTCGAAAACACGATAATCGCGAAAAAAATCAAACCTTCCGACGCAAGTATTTATGCCTGTATATAGTGATACCTACTCGACGGCGGAGCCGCGGGACGTCCGCATTACGCGACCCCGCTCCGCCCCGGGACTCGACACGGTGGAAGTGCGGCCGCGCGCGGCATATAAATTTAGCGGGGAACGCGAATAAGTCTTCGACGGGGACATGCGAAGTCCGTAAGCGCGGTAAACTCGAATTTTAAAAAAAAAATCAAGAAATATTCGTTAAATATGATAAGGGGGAAGTGATAGCGAAATGTAAATAATGAAAAAAAAAGCGAAAAAAAATTTCTATTTAACACGGCCGCCGCAAATTAATTCGAATCCCAGAGTGGCCGGATCAAAACCACGACCCCGGGTCATCCGCACCTACGCCTAACCGACCTGCCTACCTACTGAGTTGAGAACTGGCGTCAAATCTCTGACTCTTAAGAGGACGCCACACGGGCAAACGAAACCGTGCAATGATCAAGAGAATGCGCTGTTAGATGTTTTCGCGATGCGCAAGCACGCGACGATTAAGCCGCGCCCACTACTCACAGTCGACGGCAGGCCTACGATTAGTCATTCGGGAGCGACGTTTATTATTTACTCAACCTTTGTCTGCGTCGGGTCGCGTGAATATAAAACACGTTATATTATTATGCCGCATTGCCGCCGTAATATGTTTAATATTCGCGCGTACTTACGCAGTTACGTGGCCTGTATCTATTTCATTTTTGGATACTTACTCATTAAAAAATATATACAGTACACCAATACAGTAAATAATAATAACTAATTTATAACAGTAACCCAAATATCTAAATATTCGAGTTAACAATATTTTACGTACATTAACTTACAATTTACATTTAGTTTGTAAAAATATCAATATAGACATACCTATTATGAATTTATTTTATACTTTTCAATATTGTCGAATGCATTACCATAATACCATTGATTATAGGTTTAATTGTACAAATGGGTAGACATAACAAAAAGGTTAATAAAAGATCTATTGAGTTGGGGGTACGATATTAAATATTTATGAACCTAATATTATGTATTGTTATACTATATAATTGTCAAATACCATTCACATTTCACAACATTAATATTTAATATTATTTTTTCGGAAGACAATAATTAGTATGCACCTATGTTTTAATTATTTTTCTATGCCATAACCGTAATAGCTCTACAAACGTTTTTACTTTTCAAGTTAAAAATATTGTACACGGCATATAATTATGTATTATATATATTTTTTGAGGAATATTTAAGGATAAACAACAATTAATTTATGTAGTTTTACTTTATTGATTTTTTTTTTTTTTGAGCATTCAAAATATGTTCTGGCTCTCTTATGTCACTGATTAGCAACCTTTTCCCATAAAGCGGATCTACAATTTCGGGCAACAAACATTCCAAATAAAATCTAAAGTAATGAAATAATAATAAAATACATATATGTTAGTTATAAGTACTTGTATATGGCATATTATATCAGTATATAAAGTATTTAAGTATATACTATAGGTATCCAATGATGATAAATAATTAGATTATGATATATTTTATTACTTACATCTTCAACTTGTTAAACATAGTACTTTCCCAAAATTCATTATCAAAATGGATGATTTGTATTTCTGTCCATTGGTTTGTATGAATTACAAAGTAACAAACATTTCGCCCTGTAACTCTGAGTTGTCCCATAATTTGGTAATAATAATTATGTTCCTTTTTGAGAACTATTTTACCAAAATCATCTATTCTGCAGTACTGTAACTGAATCGATATGTTTATGATTAGGGCCCGGATTTTTATGCAAAAATTATTGCTAAATATGCACATATTTATGCACTCAAAAATTCTAAAATATGCAAAAAATATGCAAAAAAATATGCAAAAAAAATTTTTTTATTGTGTATTAAAAACAAAAATGAACATCTTAAAACAATTAAAGAATATGCATTTGCATAAAAATCCGGGCCCTATTTATGATATTATATGAACGTAGATATACATTTTAAATGCAGTATGTTGAATATACTATTATACATATATAAATGCATATTACCATACCATTTTATTTTGAACCGCTTCAACTGCACTTAATGAATCTTTTGCCGCGTATGGACACTTAATCTCCACTATTGCATTTTCATCAATTACTCCGTCTATAGATTAGAATAGGTTCATTTACATAATTTGATAAAAAAAATTGTTTCATTATAATATGTAGAATATTACCAGGACTTGCAGCTAAATACGGAAATTGATTATCTGTAAAAAGTCCACATAGTTTAACTGAGACCCCGATTAATGTCTCAAAAACACGTCTGGCTAATGGTTCCATTTGAATTCCGTAATTCATTTCTTTACTTGTTGTACCGAACTTGTATAACAAATTGTGGACCTTTTTTCGGCAGCTCGTGTTTGGTCGCATTTTACATATATCACCAAAGTGAGAAGCAGTCAATCTTTTTTTTCGTTCGACAAACCAATCTTGATTAAGACTTTGTTCCCTTGTCTTATTTTCTAATTGTTCGCGGTCGACATTTAATAATTTATTAATGAAAAGCTGTTTCTTTCTTTCTAACTCTTCGATAGGCATACAATTATCCAACGGTTCAGCTAGCCCATAATCGACATCGGGTCCACTGAATTTTGATTTTGGCTTAGTTCGTTTGTGCCCTTCATCAAATAATTTTCTTCTTCTTGATACCGTTTTGTTTCTAATACGTTCTATATTTTTTATATAACGTTTACCAAATTTACCTGTTTAAATCGTTTTAGTACAATAAAATGTTTAATATAATTGAAAAAATATTTTAAAAGTTGGATTTAAAAAAAATATAATAATACACAATGATATATTTTACATAATAATTGTTAAATTACCTGGACTTTTAGTCATAATTTTTTTGTGTACAGCTCGGATGTAGTTTTTGGAGTTGTATGCAACCACAGCTGCTTCAACTCTAGTCTGATAGTTGTGTCCTTGCGTAAAATTTATTCTTTTTGCACCAATGTGTTTATTTATGATAGAATTAAATTGCTCACATGGATTATTATCTACGTTTTCTATCAAACTATCGGCGTTTATAGTGAGCCTATAAACTATATTTCGCATATCCGTCATTATCCCCGTTGCCTCTGCTTGAGGTACCAAATTTGGTTCTCCATTTTTTGAACCAGAGCAGAAGTACTTAGCACAATTACTATGTTGTCCTAATCTGTGATATATGCTATTGGAAATATCTCTTCTAAGTGCTAAAACAATAACAAAAATTATAATAAACTACTGCAATAGAAAAATAAATAATTTATAGCAGTTCCTATACCTATAAATATATAATAAATTATTTTTAGAAAAATAGACTGACTGACAGTAAAAACTGTAAATATTAATATTAATATTAATATTAAAAGATTAGGTAATTTGTTTATTCATAATATTATACCTAAATTATATTATATTATTAGAAAATAAAAATATTAACCTTCAACTTTGTTGTGAATAGGCACATCAGTGTTTGTATGATAATCAATTGACTTGGTTATATCCGAACGGAAACGCAAAATATTCGATGTTATAAATTTTCGAATGACTGTTGAATATTTTGTCTGTTTTGTAAGCGCGGTCAACTTTGTACCATAATTCCTTAACAGATGATTCTTGCATTCTATTTTTTTAATTTGAAAATTACTGCCATATGGTAAAACTTCGTTCAACTTTTTGGTCACACTACTGTCACCATCACCTAGAAATAAACAAATTAATACCCTAATAATAATTGTTGTTTTACGCTATACTATAAAAATCAAATTTTAATAATATTTACCAATAAGCTTGTTATACTTCAGCCCGTGCATGTTTATACTACTTGAAAAGCCTTCAAGAATACCATCTGCTTCCATACCTGTGGATGACTTTTTCCAATTGAGAAAACATTTATGACTGGATGGCTCTTCTTTTCTTGTCATAGCTCTCTGGCATACTGAACAATAACTATTGCGTATACCCACGAATAAAACTTTCCTAGTGTTAAATCCAATAATTGTAGCCTATATATAGTGTTAAAATGGCAATCTGATTATTATTAGAAACATTTGGTTTTACTTAAAATAACGTTTACTATCGTTTATCGGAAATTGCGTAGGTACTTATAATAATTTAAAAAAATTAAAATTAAGTTAAAATAAAATTCTCACCGCTCCTGAAAATGCATTAAACTTCGTTTTATAACTTCGTTTGGACCATTGGCCATCTGCGATTACCGTGCACATCGGAATTCCGTCTTCATCTATATTACCACTTTCTATGGCCAGTTGCCGTTCCTCATTTCCAGCTTTCAACATTTCATCTACGGCCGTATCTTTAATAGCATCACTAACAACTGATAAATGTTTTAAATACGCAGTGGAAGATAAAAATGGAAGCTCAGCTGATGAAGAAAGTTCGCTCAATTGTGTATAACCAATTCCTATAGTGTTTAACATTTCATAATCATAAATTGTGCCATTTGGGTTATAAGTAGAGCGTGGATTTTTAAAATATGAATAGATATATTAATATTGGTACTTATATTTAAATATTGTAAAAAAGGTATTATATATTTTATGATTTTGAGCGGAGCGATGAATGTATTGATTTTACAATGATGTGTGTTTTTTTTTTGTATTTATTGCCACCTTTCTATACAATAAAAATGCTTAGATTTTCTTCTACAATACCTATCCTGATAGGAGAGTGAATCTAATTGGTACTTTGAGTGGTAAAAAGTAAATAATAACTTTTTCAAAATATTTTGACTTATTTTGAGCTGTTCATGGACATTTTAAATTTCCAATTGTTTTAGGTTTTTTTTGTATAAATATCAATAAAATGTTATTAGTTGGGTAAAAAAGCAGTGAACACATTTTTTTTTTAAATATTAAGTTTAAATATTGACAAAATACGTACAAATAAAGAAAAATTTAAAATTATTTTGAGTTAAAAATTCATAAAAATTTTTCTTTTTAAATCTAAGATTGTCAAAAAAAAAATCAAAATAAATTTTTATGAGCGTTTAAACTTTGAAGATCTTATTTTTTACAACATTGGATATTGAAAATACTAAATTAAAATAATATAATATTCTAAATATTCTGTTCTTACCAATGGCTATACTGCCGTTTACTAATGCTTGATTTATAGGCAAATAAGTTTTGTTAGAGTTTATACTTTCTGATTTCTGATCAATTTCTGATGATATATTTAATTTTATACCACACATTTTACAATTATATTTAAATATTGAACTGTATCCTCTTCTAATTTCACTTATAAATTCCATATCTAAAAAAGAACAACCGAAACGATCATGCCGACTATTTTGAATTTGTTTAAATAAATGTTGTATGTCGACAATTCTTCGGCCTTCAAGAGATCTATAAGATATTAATAAACAATTGTATAATAATATAACAATTAACATCATATTATTATTCATTTTCATCAAAATAATAATTACTTTGATTCAACAACTGTATCGTTTGAAATGTATTCCTCAGTCTCAGTGTATAAACTATGATTTGAAATACTTGACGAATTACATTCATTAAAACCAAAATCATTTTTTTGTTCTGGGTTAATATTAGGAGTGGAGGTATACGTTATTGATGTAGAAAAATCCCTAAATAATTCATAAGCCATAAATGTTCAATTAAATTATTTTTCTAAATATTTAAATAAAAAAAGCATAGAAATTTACTCAGTAATATTTGTATCATCAATAATTGTATTACGTTGAGGTAATAAACTATTTTCCGTACTAGTTGATGTTAGGTTTCTAAATAATTATATATTACAAGACAATTATATAGTTTAAAGTTCTTATATTTATATTCAGTTATTCGAATAGGTAATATAGGCCAGTCAAATTAGGTTTGAATTCGGAATTAATTAGTGGAAAGCTGGAAATCGTTTTAATTGCTTAAGTATAAGTCTAGTATTAGGGGAACATGTTTTTCCCCCCCCTCCGAGGTCGGCGTTGGCCGCCATCTTGAAAAAACAGCTCTAAAATCGGAGTTTTTTTAGTTTTTCGATAATTATTCAAAAACTATGAGTTTTATGAAAAAATGTCATCTGGTCTAAAGTATAGAACGCTAAATTCTCTACAAAATAAAGTCCAAAAATAATGAGATCGGTCTAATATGAAGGTTCATAAGTGACGTTAAAAAAGTACGTTTTTTGAAGTTTTTTAAAAAAAATTGATTTTTTTTAGTTTTTTTAATTTTTTTTGAAATCCGTCAATTTTACGACAAAAAATCATAACTTACAATTTTTAGAAATTGTAATTTTACGTCGAACAGTGTTATATTCATTAATTTCGAGTAAGTATCAAGGTCAATAATAGACTTTGAAATTTGACTCTCAAATCACCGGTTACAAATGTAGGCGTTGCAATACGTATTACGTTTGTAACAAATTCGTATGTAATCTATCGTGAAAAAAACCAATCAATATTTACTCCTTTATACCTACTTATAAATAAAGTTAAAATATTATGAGTTTAGTTACGAAGAAAATAATATTATGCAATTAAATAATAATATGTCATATATTAACTTGTTTTACACAAAAAATCTAAATATATTGTAATTATTCAATTTGAATTTACATATGTATATATATAAAAGTGTTATATTATTTAAATAATTTATTTGAAACCAATTGAATTTATTTTTTATGTTATGGCCCATGTTTTCCTTTTTGACTGCTCTCTCTGATCTACTTCTTTCTAGAACAAAATAATTTAAATATAAAATATAGTTACATTTTTTGAATTATACAGAAATAAAAATATATGATAATTTATACACACTGCATTAGTTTGTTTTCAATATTTTTGATGTTGAAGGCCCATAAATATCTTCTTGTTCCCTTTTTTCTATCTGGTCTTCCTTATCATCATTTTCGTCTTGTTGCCCTTCTAATTGATCTTCTTTATTGTCGTTTTCTTCATGTTCTCCATCTGTTTCACAGTATTTTTCAATCATGTTTTCAAAATGTTCATCAATTTCGAAATGGTCTTCTTGATCGTCTTTTAAACAGTTAGTGCACGATTGTCCCCGACAGTTAAAACAAATATTTGAACAAGTCATTCCTAGTTTTCGGCAACTACACGATCCTCTGCATCCTTTCGCACATTTACACGAAACTTTTTTCAATACTGATTGTGGAGCCGGATCTTTGTTCGTGGTAATTGGAACAAGACCGTATTTTGTATTTTTCCAACCCCAATCTAGGGGATTTTTTTCATTTCCAATCCACATTTGAACTTGGTGATATGTACGTAAAGAATGCTGACGAGCAGCTGCTTGAGTAGGAGGTAAAGAAGCAAGATTGAAACTCTTTTTCATTAAAGATTTTGCGAAAAGCTGATATCGTAATTTATCCAATGACGACATTTCGACACACTTATCTGCATACAGCGTAGTAATAAAACGTTGACCAGCATCATCAATATCATTTGCATTAGCGTTGTCATCTAAGAAAATGGAAACAATATCTTGCAATTCGTTTTTTTTATCTAATAATTTCACGAATTGTATTTTTCCTTTTCTAAAAAATGCCGAAGTTGTGTCACATCCACTGAAAGCATGGAGAAACAATATGTTATCTTTAACATGTTTTGAATATTTTAAGTTGTTAGCACTATAACACAAATGGTCCAATTTGCCTTTTCCTGGTTTCAAAAAATAAATGTTTGTACATGATGAAGGTGATAGAGCTGTCAGTAGAACCAAAAGATCAGTGTCTTCGCCAACCATAACAACACACTCTGCACTATTTGCGATCTCAATAGCATTACGAACAATTAAAGTGTCAGCATCCTCGATAGCTTGCTTCACAATAAAATTTTCATTTTCAAGCTTTTCCCGTAAAAAAAATATAAGACGTTTTTTGTTGGCATCATTGGAAAGGAATTGCTCTTGAGACATAGTTACACACATTGTCTCGTCAAAAAGTACATTTGCAGCTTCATGACGAATTGCTCTTCGGTAGCGTTCTGCTGATTTGGTACTTTTAGTTGCATCATCTGGATATCCATCGAAAACAATAGTGACACTATTTTTGTAATATTGTTTCACATAATTGACGTACTTATTTAAAATTGAAGAAAATGTTTCTCTTATTTGCCAAACAACTCTATGTAAAAGAAAACCACCATCTATTACATAAACAGCATTTTCAAAATTATAGTCAGTTACAGGATTAAACAAATCGTAAAAAATTGATTTCTTATTCTTCCGCATTCCTTTTTCATCGAATAGTGAGAGAGGATAGGGAGCCAGTTCAAATTCAAAATATTCCTTAAATTCTTCATCCGATTTTTTCATGTATGAAATCCGTCGAAAAATAACATCAGGACTAACAGGAATCTCTTCATCGTAAATTTTTACTTTAGAAGTAAAACCTCGTAGAGGCATTACTCGATTTTTTCGCTGAAACTTGACTTGTCCAAAATTACTTCCAATTACATTTGACATTGATTCAATGCCTATTTCATATGCTAGATGGCAATTTATCTCTTTGTCTCCTATCACTCCAGTACTTATGGACATCACATTTTCTGACTTGGTAAAAGGATCATGAGATTTAAACCAATCAAAAAACTTGTTTACATCAATGGTGTCTCTAGATATCCGTGACGTTCTAGCATCAACATGCTGTTCAGTTGTAGCAAATGAAACGCCACAAAATGTTTCTATTTGCTGTGAAATGTCTATCATAGTAGTCATTGAGTTAATCCATTTGGTCATAGTACCCTCAGTTATACCTCTTCCGTGAGTTAATCCACCATTGCTTTTCATAGACCTCATGAGAGTCTGCTCGATCGTCATGTCTGACCATATTCCAGACCAAAACTTGTCAGATCGTCTAATTGTGAAATATCCTTTTGTTACGAAACGTTCATAATCTAGATTTGACAATTTAGACTTTAATTCTTGCATATCTTGTAAATAAAGATGACATGATTTCGCATACAAAAAATGACCACTCGCATGAAAATAAGGCAACATGTCTTGTATACATTGTAAATGCAAATTCCAATTTCCACTTCGTTCCGCTTGAATAAACTGTTTCACCAACGTAATCATATGGAAATATTGAATCCAAAGTTTTGCTGTTGCACCATTTGTCTCAAGTTCAAGTAGTTTCTTAGAAAAAATATTCAATATATTACTGATTTTGGAAGACGCTTCAATGTTATCAATAAAATATGTGATTCCGACGTCACTTAGAATATCAATCATTTCCAAGTGCTCTTTTTCAGAAAAATTAATTTTAGATAAGACGATTTTGGCTAAAGCTAGATGTGCTAAAATATGGGCTCTTAAAGCTCTTGAATATGCATGGCCAGTCATAATTTTTTCAGTTGAAGCTACAGCATAAGCAACACTAAACAAATCTTGTAACCCACATCCGTCCATAATATAGCCAATAGCACCCATAAAAGACATTAATAGATGAAAACCGCCAAGCCTAACTATAACTGAGCTAACTTCCGAATCAGTTGAACATGATGCTACTATATCTCGAGCTTTTATGTATAAAGGTTGATCGAAGCTACAAAACAACAACTTTGATTCAATGACTTACATTTTTCAACTGCATTAAGAAGTACCGAATATATTGTATCATATTTGGAGGGCGGTGAATTTAAAAATGGAAGACACAATATTCGTGATCTTGAGTACGTTTTATTTAAGTTGACCTTTTCCATGAAACCGTTCCAACCTGGAATATCGATTAAATCTTTCCACTTACCATAAATCCATAAGAAATCGCTAGGTAAGAGTTTTACTTCATTTGTTATTTTTTTGCGATAAACATCATTGATTTTAATGTTTGATAGTCCTTCTTTAACTGTTCGTTGAAAAGTATGCAGTTGAATGCGATCGACTTCTTCAATAGTTTGAGCAGCGAGGGTCGTATCTAATTTTTTAATGTTGGTTTCATATGATACTGAGGTGAAAGGAGTTATACATTGGATGCCTCCCATTGCGTGAAATGTATTTAATCCGTCTATGGTATCAATATTTACGTCTGCGTTGTCAAAAACAAATTGACAAAATGAATTTCGCATCACAACTTTTGGTGGATTTTTTAAGCAGGACATCTCAAATAGCCTGATACTATTGTAAGAACTGCAAAAACCAAGGGTGGATATAACATCTAAGAGTTCTTTTGATCCATATTTTTTGTATATTAATGTTCCAAGACCAATTTGTATTGGAGAAAGAAAAGATCTTGGCCTAGTCGCAGCAATTATGGAGTGTGCAATTGAGAGGGTAGTGGTTTTGCATTTGTCTTCATCAGTACATTTTTTTTTTTTAATAATTGAATTCAAAAGCATTTGAAGTGAATTCGGAACATCATTTTCGACGTTGTCAAGAAAAGTTTCTGGTGTAGGATAATTGCGTAAATCGTAAACCATCGATCTGATATCCTCTCGGATTATATCAGCAGCTGCTTTAACAATACGGAGACGTTCTTCTTCTACATTTTGTTTTTTTGAATTGTACCAATTATCTGTTAAAATTGTGTAGCCAGTATTACGAAAACAAATTACTGGCTGTCTATTTATTCCAGTAGCTATCACAATTTCCTGGCCATATTTATCAATAAGTCTTTTTTTTAGAATTTTTTCGGTTGGTATATAACCTTTGTAGTCATTGAGAATTTCCCGTAATGAAAATTGACATTGATCTTCATTGTTTTCAATATAATTACACACAAAATCAAAGGCAGCTGTTACTTCAACATTTTCTGGTCGACCTTTAGAGCTTTGCTGCGTAGAAATACGTTTAAAAAATTGTTTACCACAAGCACCGTGATATCTACCTTCAGCTGCAACAAGATCGGACACATTACCAACACGGAGAATAACATCACTGCCCCATTTATCATTTCTGTTCCTTGCAGTTTCCAAAAGACTGTCCTTGAAAACTAGTGTTTCAACACAATGAACCCGATCACGTTTTTGGACAGGTTTTTTAATTTCTTTTTTTAAAAACTCGTCAGATGCATCCCCCTCGCATAACAAACATTTGTGTTTAAAATCGAAAACTGGAATATCTGACCTTCGAGTATTTTTGGTAGTGGTCAATGATGTAGCGATATTGCTTTCTTTGACATACGATTTACGGCAGTTGCAATGAACAGTCACAAACCAACGTCCTTCCAAAAAAATGTGTTTTCCATCTTTGCGTCGTTTGCTACTATCTATAAGTGTCTTCAATCCACGCTCTTTGATAACTACACTTTCTTTGTTAGATAAAAAATCATCACAAATAAAACACTTCAAATCGGCCATTTTATTACACTAGTGAAAATAAAATACGATCACAGTGGAATAAGAACAAGAACAAGAATGCACAAACGAACACAACGCACTTATTACAACGAAGACGAAGAACGCGCGCCAAAACGTACGTACCGGCTCGGAAGTATACGTAAAACTGAATACTGAAATCGAAATTCGGATGGCATTTGTGTGCACTGTGACTATGTACAAGCAGCTGCTGTAGGCTGTAGTTCAGTAAGATAATGGTATTAAAGGACCAGTCACCAATAGAAGGCGACCGAGGGTCGAATATAATACAATGGACAGCTGCATTCCTGACGGCTTCATAGCATGTTTATTGTATACAAGACTCTACACCCCACACACACTCACACACACCTACACACACACACATACGCTCGCACGTCTTCAAAACTAGCATAAGTAGTTAGTACAAACAAAATACAATAAATATTGTGTACATTTGAAAAATAAATGTTTAGTATAAAATGTTACACGTTACTACTATACATAAAATATGACATATTAATATTTAATTGCATAGGTAATATTATTTTCTTCGTAACTATACTCATAATATTTTAACTATATTTATAAGTAGGTATAAAGGAGTAAATATTGATTGGTTTTTTTCACGATAGATTACATACGAATTTGTTACAAACGTAATACGTATTGCAACGCCTACATTTGTAACCGGTGATTTGAGAGTCAAATTTCAAAGTCTATTATTGACCTTGATACTTACTCGAAATTAATGAATATAACACTGTTCGACGTAAAATTACAATTTCTAAAAATTGTAAGTTATGATTTTTTGTCGTAAAATTGACGAATTTCAAAAAAAATTAAAAAAACTAAAAAAAAATCAATTTTTTTTAAAAAACTTCAAAAAACGTACTTTTTTAACGTCACTTATGAACCTTCATATTAGACCGATCTCATTATTTTTGGACTTTATTTTGTAGAGAATTTAGCGTTCTATACTTTAGACCAGATGACATTTTTTCATAAAACTCATAGTTTTTGAATAATTATCGAAAAACTAAAAAAACTCCGATTTTAGAGCTGTTTTTTCAAGATGGCGGCCAACGCCGACTTCGGAGGGGGGGGAAAAACATGTTCCCCTAATACTAGACTTATACTTAAGCAATTAAAACGATTTCCAGCTTTCCACTAATTAATTCCGAATTGGGTCATTTTTTGTTCTAATTTGACTGGCCTATATGTCTGATGATAACTTTGAAATGTCACTTTTGTTAAAATATAACAAATATTTTGAATAAAATATACTAGAATATAGTCATATAGATTATATTATGTATCATTATTTAATATTAATATTTTAAGTTGTCATACTGTTATGTATATTTTTTATTTTGTTTCACCC
>NW_021770976.1:101604-105977 GCF_005508785.2 Acyrthosiphon pisum | reverse complement strand
AAATTGGGACGATCAAGACTTTTTTGCCAGATTCCGTCTAAGTAAAAATACATTTAAAATTGTATTAGAAATGGTTCAACAAGAAGTAACAACTGTTACACAAAGGTAAAACAAAAATAACAGGTATTAACAAAATGTCGAGAATGCTATACTGCTATAGTCTCCTTAGCACCACAGGGGCGTGAGCGTCAGTCATTGAATGGAGGGGGGGAGGATTTTAAAATATACGATTGATGCAACTGATCACGATAAACAATTTAATTTCCGATGTCTGTAGCCCTATACCCACCTCACTGTTTTTTCGTAAAACAACTCGTAAGAAAGTTTTTAAAAATTTTGATTTTCGATTACGTTTTCTCGAGAACCCGTTAGCCTAACAAACATTTTTTACTGGGGTAACTTGATGCCCGTTGTATTCGATAATAGAAACAATTTTTAATTTTTCCAAAATATGAATATTGAAGATTTTTGGTTTTCAAAAATAGTTAAACCAAAAACTATGTTTCAAAAACATCGAATTTCGTATTTTTAAAAGATTCAAAATATACGATGGATGTAACTGATCACGATAAACAATTTAATTTCCGATGTCTGTAGCCCTAAGTTCAGTTTTTTCGTAAAACAACTCGTTTTTCCAAAATTTCAGTTTTAGTTTTTTCATAAAGTTTATTGTTAATTGGAATTTTGGGTTTGCTAATTTTGAGTCAGATGGTGCTAAGTCCCCCTAGCACCCCCTTGTTGATACATATATATATATATATATTAGGGTGGTCTAATACTAGGCAAAAAAAATTTTTTTCCGAAAACTTTATCTCCTACACTTTATAATTGTTCTATATAGTTTCAAATATAGTTTCCAAGAAAAAAAAACTTTTTAACATTTTTTTTGAGCCATCCCAAGTCAATTGAATAATTTAAATTATTCAAATATTAATAAAATAATGAAGAACTGGTTTGTGTTTAAAATTATTGTTTATTATATCTTTAGTATACATTAAAAAGTCATATACTACCATATTATATTACTATATTTGTCAACTTATGAATATTACCTAAAAAATTTAGTTTATGTTATTTAAATAAAATTAATATAACATAAAAGTTGGATTTGTGTTTTTTAGAGCGTGTTTGCTACAGCCAGGATAAGTCTTTCGATGCTCAGAAACTACTTGTAAAAGAAATTGAAGTTGGTCCTCATTATGGGTGATTTTGCGATTAAGGTCTTGGATCAATGCAACTCCTCTTTCTGCCACGTCATTTGTTACTCGAAGGTTTTTAAAAACTTTCTCTGCTTCAAAGAAACTTTTAGAATCGTTCCAATTTACCATGTCAGATTCCCAGAATTTTTCAACACCAAATTCTATGAAAATTCTCATTGTATTTTGATTTGCTAAATCATGAAGCCGCAATTTTTCTAAATCATGTTTTTTAATTTTTGGCCGTACATCCCGAACTTCTTTGGAAGGGTTATTAATCATTGCGTGGACGACCTTACACTTGGTTTCTACTGAGACATTTTGGTCGAACAAACAAAGACCAACTAACTCATCTGACAGATACCACAAATGTCCCATCATTTTTTTTACTGTGGCATTTGAAATATCTGGATTATCATAGTTTATTAAGGTCTTCATCAGCTGTAAATCATTGTTCGGAGCACATATCGCAAAAGATGCTGTGAACCAATTTTTATATAGACGGTTACAATAAAAATGCATATTTCTGCTAAGCCCCTTTTCTCTTTCACGTTCAAATTAAATTGCTCACTAAACATAAATATTTTCAAACAGTAAATTACCTTTGACATCCAACGTGCATGGCTAGTAGTACCTGGAGTCATAAATCTGATACCTCTGGTGGGTTCCTTACCAAGGAATATAATTGATAATTCCAACAGCTCTCGATAATCGTCTCTTACTTGTTTGATTTGAAGCATTTCTTGACAAAAACTGACTATATCGTTTCGTTTTTTATCTGTAATCCTGAGAATAATAGTTGGGTTGGCTGTGATATATGTTGACTGATCAATTTCTGACCAATAAGACTGAAAACGTACGAAAAGTCGGTTATCAGGCCCTGATGTAGCTGAAGGCAAGACTGCTTGAAATGCTGCTCCAATAACCAACTCAAATATGTGATGTCTGCATGCTAGCCAAAATAAATTTTTTCCAAGTTTACGTTCCAATAGTACACAAGAACCTTTGTTTTTCCCGGTGTTCGAGGACGTCGTGTCAAAACACATGGCAACAATATTTTGGCTTAAGTTCCATTCTTGATCACTCAAGCAATCAAAAACGGCTTTAGCCTGCACCTCTCCAGTCGACGATGATAATTTTTTTATACTTAGTAATTTTTCTTGTTCTCCTCCTGAAACCAATATTGGGAGGCGGTCTACATGCTCTCTGGATGTGAGATCAGACATCATTTTTCCATCCCAGTGAACAGTTAATTTGCTGTTTGGTGTAAACGATTCTTTTATAAAACTAGCCATATCTTGCCTCATTTTTTCACGATGTAGTTTAATCGTACTACGGCTACACGCAAAAGAATTAATATCCTCCCCTAAACTTTTTAATGTAGCTCCAATGATAAAAGTTGCTTGCCGATCACTGACTTTAGTTCTATCCAACACAGCTGATAATTCTGGAGTTATTAAAGGTTTCAATTTCTTTTTGCTTGCAATGACTTTTTTTAATTTTTTTTCCCTAACTTTGAAATCATCATCGGAACTATTGTCACTCGAATGATTTTCTTCCGTGTCTGATGAAGTAAAATCATAAATATTACTTGAATTACGATTGGCGACCTTTTCTTTATACAGCCGTAGTTTTTCTTCTCGCTCCATTTTACGATTATCTTTTTGGGTAGTAAACACGTCCTCCGTAGACATAAAACCCCTTCTACCTGGCTCTCGTTGTGCCAGTAAAAATTGCCTATCTTCTTCAATCATTATTTTTTTTAAAGCATCAGCATCACCAATATCAAAAAGATTAGCCATTTTTAAACGAAACCCACATTCTTGTTTACGGTGAAGCTCTGTTTTTCTATCTTTATGTTTAAAAAGATTAAGCCATTGATTGTAGAGCTTTTTAAACTTATTTATTGCGTTATCTTTCCTGGTTGTCGGTATTCTTGCTTTATTCCAAACAAATATCACTTCATCAATCACTTTAACGCATGCATAACTGAATGATTTCTTTTCGATTCGGTACATATGAAAAAAAAAACCCAATGCTTCACCATTAGACGGTAACCGAATACTAGGTATACTTTGAATAGGCTGTTCAACCAAGTAAATAGAAGTATGACTCCGTGTGGTCATTTTATACTTATTAAACAATTAAACAATTTAATATTGAAATATCACTAATTTACCACAGTATAACAAATTAACAAACGACACTGCGATCAAAACCACACACAGTTAACTGAAAACGTAATTCGTCGAACAATAAACCATACACACACCATCGTAATATACCGATAAGCCTTATATTATGTAAAAAAACCCGGCCAATGCTGTACTATGTAATATTATACTTATTTATAGTCGTTGACATGACCGTATCCGAGAAATAAGATAAGATATAATATCATAAAATAAGATAATTACAAAACATTACGCTGGTATTGTATATATACGTATATACCGTAAAATGAAACAAACTTTCAGTTGCTTGGGATGACTCAAAAATAGTTATATTATATTAATATTTATAGATAAATTATTTTTAGACTATAGAGAATAACTTCAGGTGGTAGGAGGTAAACGTTAATGATCATTGGTTTTTTAGACCACCCTAATATATATATAATATATAATTATTAATATAGGTAATTAGTATCTAATAAGTTACAAACCAACTTATGGATTCAGTTAAAAATTATCAACTTTTAAATATTTTTCTGTAATCTTACATACAGCTTTAAAATTGTGAGATTCCGTAGCTTTTTTAGGGCTCCGCAAACCACCCACGACAAAAGGGGATCACTTTTGTCGTGACCTACGAGCCGCACCGCGTGATGACCCGAGGGCCATGTCGGTGGAGCTCGTAGGCTTTAAACACGCAACGGCAAGTGAATGCCGAGGATTTATTTAGGGGGAAAAATAATATTAAAATAATAAGATTTGTATTAAGGTAATCACGTGGATCTATTAACTTGACATTTTAAGAATAATATTGAGCATTACAAATAATCATAATATAGCAAATATATAAAATATAATAAGTTTGGCGCACGGCAAATGCGAACAAATATAATAATTTTGGGCACATGGCAATTATGAAAAAATATAATAATTTTGGGCACATGGCAATTATGAATAATATTATAAGTTTGGTGCATACTTTCCCGGCCCGCAGGAGGCCACA
>NW_021770976.1:95958-101554 GCF_005508785.2 Acyrthosiphon pisum | reverse complement strand
AATGCTGGATGATAGGTCCGTGTTCGATGAGGTCGATGGATGTAAAAAACAAGTCAATTGGTTGGCCGCGTGGTCCGTGCGTTGATCGTCGAAAATGCTGAGTGTGCGATGTTGAAACGAAAAGTAGAGTAGTGACTAGGCACCACCGGCCAAGTACAGCGTCGTCGAAAAAATTTTTTGTGTGTAGAGACCCGGCGACGGAGCTTTTTGGTGTTGAGTGGGGCAGGTCAGTGTCGTGTATTAGAGGGAATTGTACAATAATCGGACTTGGTGACAGTTTGCTCTGCCGGTGTCGTGCGGCGGAACCCGACCTAGGCGCCGACGGCATCGACGGCCGTGAGCAAACGACGTGTAGGTACCGGTCACTGCGGGTTGTGGGGGTCGGGGGACAGTAGTTACATAATACTGCGGTTATTCCTGCATTGGCGCGCGATAATCATAACAATGTAATAATAAGGTACGCTCGTGACTGATAATATGGGTACAGGTATGTTTGTTATAATAATAATAAGAATGCAAAAAATGCTGTGACGTTACAAAATGTTTCTTATGTTCCTCAATTTTTAATTCAAATTGTATACTTTTATTATCTATACAGAAATCGTGCTGTCACAGCAGAGCAACAATTTTTTCAACACTAAGGTTTTATGCCTCAGACGCATATTTAATAAATGTTGGTGAATTATTTGGAATACATTACTCAACTGCATCAAATATAATAAAAAAAATGAATATCGCTTTAGCAAGGCTCAGACCACAGTTTATTAAAATGCCTAGTAATGCTAATGAAATGTCCAGAATAGATTTTATTTGAAAGCAAAATTTCCACGATGCATTGGTGCTATTGACTGCACACACATCAAAATATCATCACCAGGTGGAGAAAACGCAGAAAACTACAGAAATAGAAAAAACTTTTTTTCTATAAATGTTCAGACTATTTCTGATGATAAATTAATGATCCAAGATATAGTAGCTCGTTCGCCTGGATCGTCACATGATTCAACTGTATTTTTCAATTCTTCAATTTGTAGACGTCTAGAAGCAGGAGAATTTGGAAATGGTTTGATTGTCGGTGATGGAGGTTATGCAGTTAAAAACTACTTAATTACACCTCTATTAAACCCAGTCACAAGAGCTGAACATTTGTTTCAAGAATCACAAATAAAAACGAGAAATGTGGTCGAACGTTCTTATGGCGTCTGGAAAAGGAGGTTTCCAGTTCTATCATTAGGGATTCGTTTACATATTAGTAAAGTAGAAGCAATTATCATAGCTACAGCTGTTTTACATAATATTGCTATTTTACAAAAAGAAGATACACCACCAACCACACAAGAAATCCAAAAACAAATAAATTTAATGAACTCTGTAAACATCAATGTTATAAATGAAAATGTAAACAATCATACAAATGATAGAACAAGATCAACTATGATTCTGAGACACTTTGGTGGAATGTGTTAAGTGTGATCAACTTTAATTCTGAGACCCTCCCGGTGGTATGTCAAGTCAAGTACCTATATATATTACAAAATTAAAAACACCAACATATTATGTTAACAATGTTAATATTTATTTCTATTTAATATACTTTTATACATAACACAAAACATAACTAAATTATAATGAGTTAATATATGAACAGTCTTTTGTTTCAATTTAGTAGGTAGTACATAACATAAAAAATAATTAAATTATAATGAGTTAATTGATGAACAGTCTTTTGTTTCATTTTTAGTAGGTAGTACATAACATAATAAATAATTAAATTATAATGAGTTAATTGATGAACCGTCTTTTGTTTCATTTTTAGTAGGTAGTATATAACATAATAAATAATTAAATTATAGTGAGTTAATTTATGAACAGTCTTTTGTTTCATTTTTAGTAGTACATAACATAAAAAATAACTATTAACCTAGGTAATCAAAAATGTTTAGTGTATTCACCATGGTTATAACATAGATTATATATTTTGTTTTTTAAGTGCACCCAATTCAACTGACAATTTTTCTAATTTTAGTGTGTTTTCTTTTCTCTTGAAATCAAGTTCCTCTTTCAACAACTTCTTTTTTAAATTCAAAACATCTGTTTTTATTTTGGCAACTTCTGCTCAATCTTTATTTACATTAATAATGCTGAAAAAGAGAACCATATACAATTTAAAAATTAATGTCCAAATTTAAATAACAAATAATAACCTTGACTGTTTTCTTCTATAAACACTTTTTCCTTTTGTTGCAGTATTTTTTGAGGGTTTTCAACTAAATTTAACATGATATTATGATAATTCTATGAATAATAAGTATATTTACTACATATCATTATTTAAGTGTGTTACTCTCTACTTACTTTCTTCTAAATCATTGTCTGAGGATTCATTGTCATACATACTAGTTCCACAAACAATACCTGAACGATTTTGAGGTGTAATAAGAGAATGTGATAACTGTTTAGAAATAGGAGTCTTCAACTTAGCTGGCGTATAATCTGCCCAGTCTATTTCGTTAACATGGTCAGTAGTATTAAACAAATCCTTAATGTTTTAAGATAAATAATAATTAATTTTTGTATTATAAATAGTAGGTATTATAATTTTAAAGGAAATTAAAAAAAAAATTATGTTTACCTCACTATTATTTTCTTGGCAATCAACCTCATCCATAACAATTTCAACTTCATCATTTTCCAAGTCTAATTCATCTATTAACTGAATAAATTTATAATTAATACAATATAAAATGCACATTTTGCATTTTTTATTTATAGTTTTATAATCTGTATACATTGATAAAATCATACAGTAAATAATATTTACCTTCATACTTTCATTGTCAATACAGTCGTTATCAAACTGTGAGGTTGTACCATTGAATGCCAAAGGGTTCAGTGATCTTATTTTTTCTTCAATAAATGATAGTTTTTCTATAGTTTTCTGTGAGGCAGCTGGTCCTCCTCCAGTTGGACATTGTTTTGATTTTACTTCCCGCAACTTTATTTTAACAGTCTTTTTTAAATTATCATACTTTGATCGTAAGCATTTTTCGCTGCGGTATCCATTAAGGCTTTTACTGTTGAATGTTTTAGTCAATACTTCCCATGTCTTATTCTTGATATTTGCAGTTATAGCATCAGTTTTTTTATTTTCTAGAATTTTTTTTTGCTTTACCACTAGGTCGACTAGAAGTTCCAATTCACTGTCTATAAAATTTGTCGAGCGTTCTCTCTTGGTTTTTAAACTCATGATTATTATATTATATTATTATACACTGCTACACTACGTAATAAGTATTTTATATTGAAAATATTAAATATTGACATTTGACAAATTCGTCACCAAGAAGTAACATTATGCATAAATCATGTGCAAAAATTTGTAAGATTAAAATGATAACAGAAAACAATATACTAATATGAAGTTAGGCTCATTCTTATAT
Source organism: Acyrthosiphon pisum (assembly GCF_005508785.2). Lineage (NCBI taxonomy): Eukaryota > Metazoa > Arthropoda > Insecta > Hemiptera > Aphididae > Acyrthosiphon > Acyrthosiphon pisum. Next base: position 98,114 of record NW_021770976.1, on the reverse strand, counting down.
TAACGAGTTACTAACTTCAATTGGTAGTAAATAAATCTTTAGTTTATAAAACCCAGATTACTTAAACTCGGATTAAATTTAATTGATAAAATCAAAATTATTTTAATCTTCAGTTAATTAAAAACCAAGATTAGTTAAGCCACTATATAACTGATGATTGATAAAATGGCCCTAAGTATTCTAATTTTATAGATTGATTATTCAATTCTTATCCGTTTTTCTTATTTATAATTAAATTTTTCATATTATCCACAGGCATGTGCTTAAAGGTGGTAGATGTTTGATTTAAAAAAAATTTTAAAAAATATACAGTATAATATTGAATAATATAAACAATTTTCAATTTTAATAGAAACATTTTATTTTTTTTTATTTTTGAAGTTTACTTAATTATTGTCTTATAATATACAACAATAAAATATATCATCGTGAAATTCTTTTTTTGCACTGCACAAAGTAACAATTTTCACTGCAGAATTACTTTTCTCACTGCACAAAATCTGTCTCACTGCACACTAAAAAAATCCTGTATAACTGTATAAGTGAAGGAAGGAAATAAAGTTTCTAGTCAATAATATATACGTATATATAATATATATGTATTATAATGATAAAATCCGCGTGAAAACACGAAAAGTGATAGCGGTAGGAGGGAGATAAGGAAGCGACATCGCGAATATAGTCGTGAAAATCGTTTCACCGGAAATTCAAAAAGAAATTAAATCACATAGCTGTCGCAATTTTTTAGTGTCTAGGAAGTCAGTCACCCGGCTCGACTTTGGGCGTAGTCTTCCAGGTAGGCAATCCGACTTCGTCGGATAGCGGACAACGTGCAACGGTCTGGTAACACGATGAGGCATGCAATCCGAAAACTGTGACTTTGAGTGTCTAGCGGTCTTTCCTCATCTGGTGTAATACACTAATACCGTGTCCTGCTGCATGCCAGGTTCTTTTTTGAAACAATAAGGAAATGCGAATAATTGTAATCGAATGTCTAGCTATCAACCATCACTGTATGCAAATCTTTGAGGGATAGGGCATTCGCGTATGGCAGTTGGATGCATCATGCATGCCCGGTTCTTTTGTGCGTGCAAAAAAAATAAATGCTTAACGAAAACGGTAATTGTGTGTCTAGCTTTCAGTCCTTAACTGGTACAAATTTGTACGTGTGCTGGGCATACCTCCTAACGTCGATAGTTTGATATTGCATATTTGTATTATTGTAGGAGAAAATGTTAAAGCCGAATGTCAAGTGAATAAAAAGGTTAAGTAGTCGATTTAAAGGCAACCATACCTCCCAGGTGTGTAGGTGTATGGTTGCGAACGACCTGTGCGTACCAAGTGAAATTAAAACGTTCCATAAAGCTAATTAAATGCTCTAAATTACTTATATAGACACCTGTAGGTGTGGTGTACCTATCATAACATTATTATTGTTCATAAGTACTTATTAAGTACAGTTAAATGCTTATATGTGTAGCCTATAAAACATCAATTAAATGTATCATGTTATATATACCTATGTGTGTTGTGCACATGCTTATAGTTTTTGGTTTTAAAAGTGGTTTTAATACTGTCAATCACAATTTTTTACAATTTTAGTTTCAATATAAATAGTAATGTATAATAATAATAATAATAAATATGAACATGGATTATTTGTTAAGCATTCTGAAGAATATTAAAATACAGTAATTAAATGCTGTACTTAACGTTGCAATTATGGTTATTAGTTTATTTTTTACATTACAAATAATATAATATAATCAATTAGGTACTACTAATCAGTATTTGCTTAATATTTTTACAATGAAAATCATTTGCGGTGGCACAATAATTAATCATACCTCATTATGTTTACCTACTAAAGACATTGCTAAGCTATACAAATTCAAACATACAATGTATTGTAGTGTAATGATATTTAAAAAAATTTAATTAATTTGTGCGTCGACTGCAATACGTAGAAATCAAACAAATTGTACAAACAACAAAATTGAAAATCTCTTACAAACCTTGGTCATAGTAGATATATGCTTTTGAAATTATTATAATTTGTGTATGAAACTTACTATTAATCAATTTAAATGTATTTATATACATATATATATTATATATATATGCATGTGCTACATCAGTTACAAATTCACAATGAA
>NW_021770976.1:90806-95908 GCF_005508785.2 Acyrthosiphon pisum | reverse complement strand
TCATATCTCAAAAAATTTTTATATTACCTATATAATATTATATAAGAATATTCAGATCCCTAATCATTAAATATTTCTGCACTGCTGCCATTAAATATTACTTATAATGCTGCATATTTTATAAAATGATTGCACACGTCTAAAAAATTCCTAATATAAAATATGTTTTTGTCTGTCTCCATAAATGTAGGTAATTTAATATAATTAATAAAATTAATTATGCATACATTTATACAGAAATTACAAAATATACCTAAAAATATATATAGTACAACAAAAATTTTTTTATAGCTAATCCGAAAACTAGTCCTTTATATTATATTCACGTTTTATAAGAGAGACTACCTATGAACTAAAAAGAATTGTTATATTATATTCCTGAGGCTAATATTAACTGTGGCTATAGGGCTATAATTGATTTAGTGTATTGATAATTTTGATTCAGAAATCATATCCGCAGTTAATTATAAACTTGATTTTACCAACTAAGTTACTTAATTACAATTCCAATTGCAAATTTTTTTGGAAATTAAATACCTACTTTAGAGCATAAAATTGCTTATGGCATACCTATAAATAACTTATTATTTGTTTCTATTGTACCTATATATTCATACATTTTGATACCTATTTATTTTGTGTAAATATTTATCATGTGTATTGGAGATTATTTTAATCACACACCTTTTCTATATTATATACCTACTTAATGGGATATTTTAAAAATAATTCCTTATTTTCTGTTTAATATTAAAATATTGATAACAAAATTATTTCAAGGTAAATATTATAACTTTCGTAGCTGACCGTACTATTACCTATATCAGTTGTTTTGACTGTTTATTCTGTAATATGAGAACAATATTATACATCTGCATATTTCCTTGTGTTTTTTTTTTTAATCTTTATAGAATAAAAATGGTGGCTTATATAACTATATAGGTACAGTATATAAGTAGTGTAATAATTTGTCATCAATAAAATGTTTGTCTATTCAATATAATCAATTGGTAGACAGATTTTTAACATTGCAAATTGGATACCTTCGGTACCTACTAATTACCAATATTGTTAATTATGAATTTTCGCACTGTAAGCTTAATAATCAATTCATACATAATTTATTATGATGTATCATAAAAAAACCTACCATTATTGTTAATATTTGAAATATATTTAAAGGACAATCATTGTATATGAATTTAAGATGTTTTTATCGAATAGGTATAAATAATGGTAATATTTAATAGGTAGGTACATAATAAGTGTATATTGATATTTTTTTTTCACCGCTGTATAATTTGTCTTGAATAAATAAGTACTAAATTATAAATATAAACTAATAACTTATAGATTTGTTGTGAACATACATTATATAAATTGTAAATAAGTACTCAAAATTATTTTTATACAATAGGTAGGTACCTAGTTATTACTGCTTATTAATAATAATAATTTTTATTAGAGGTACCTACCATAAAGTAACCAAATGTATCCTGATTCTTTTTCATAAAATTCTTGATGAATTATCACAATAAATAGTTGAATATTGGTGTTTTAGTGATATAAAAATTGAATAGTGTGTAGGTAATTACTACTTAGTAACTATTTAAACAGAATTTAAATATAAAAAAGTCTTTCTACTGCAACATTTATATGTACATATATATATATATACTTATGTTATGTTGTAATAAAAAAAAATGTGTAATTATTTTTTGTTAAATATGATTATTGTTATGTTGGGAAAAATGTTTATATCTTCTACGTGAGTATAGCATTGGATCTTCATATTTTTAATTAGAAACTACCTACCTGCCTATATATTATACTAATACTTATTACAAAAATAAAACGAATATAATATTCAAGATAGGTACCTATAGGTATTAAAAATGAAAACAATCATTGTATGTCTCAATAACTTTTAATTACCTACCTATCTTTTATTGACTATTTTTAGGTAGGTAGCTAGTAATACTTACAACTAAATATGTATAACATAAAGAGTTCACTATTCTAGTACATATTTTAGTACAATATAATATATACCTATGAAATATAATATAATATATTAAATAATATACTAATATATAATTAACATACTATATAATATATATATTATATATTATATAATACAGTAGCCAGTAGGTAATATAATATAATTAGGTACAATTTAGGTACTGTAATATACTAGCTATACATAATAGGCATATAATAAAATATAAGTAAACCATACAAATAACTGGCAGGCATTACTGGTATTATTTATGGTATATTTACCATGTTGAACATGGCTATTGACAGAGCACATCCGCATACGTTAAAAAACCCGAAGAAGCATTCAGGTTTTGCCATATCTCCGATATTGTTTGGTTAAATGTCAAAAGCAGCATTCAAATATTATTATTAATAACTATTATTACAATTAATCCATAGGCGATTGCAGATATTGCAAGGCGGCGAATGACGGCGGATGACGATTGTGACTCGCGTTCGTATAAATGTATTATAATTTATAAAATATGTCCCGGCTGCAGCGGCGATTATAACAATATTATAATATGTGGTGAGGCGTAGGTATATTACGACGGAGTGATAATTGTAATTTAGTTGTAATCGTTATATAGGCATATATTATTATATATAATATAGTATATAGTTCCCTACTATTTTATCTGTCGGTCGTGATGATTAAGTATTTGATTTCCTCAACACGTTCCATACGTATTGGCCTCTAGTAAATGTATAATTTACCTACTATACAGCCATACTGCAGGTATTTGGTAGTTACTTACGTTTTGTGGAATTTGTTTAAGTAATATTGTACGGTTTGTTCGTATTTCTTATTTCATAGGTAAAAATAGGTTTAAAAAGTATTCAAGTATAGATATATTTTAAAAAGTATTTACAGATACTTTCAAATATTTTTTTTTTTAAATGTATTTTACCTTTTTACTCTGGCCCAATGACTTTTTTAGATAAATTGAATCATTAGTAAACTGAATTAATTTTTTATTTTAGCACTAACTAGTTTTAAATATATTAAAAAATATAATAAAACCAGCACGATACAAATTACGTATTGATACTTGATGCTTTTCAGTCTTAACTAGTACACAATCCATATAGTTTAGTCGAGGGCCGTTCTTACAATGTCCGGTTAAAGTTTAGAATACAGGAATTTAAAAGCCCGTATAGGTATAAGTCCGGAGACTAAATAATCGGAACGTAAAACTACGGAACATAATATTCTGGAATGTAAAACCACGGCACGTAATACCTATTCCGGAGTGTAAATATCTGGAATTTAGTATGATTCAATGGTGCCTAACATTTTCGGCCAAACAAAACTTTGAAAATAATTTAATTTGAAATAAGGTTGGAAATACATTCCAGGATCAGTTGCGCACAGAGGTATTTTGAGAGCAAATGCAGTTAAAAAGTTACCCACCTACCAATGTTTTTTTCATTAAAAAAAAATATTCTTGCAGAAATAAATTATTATAAGCCAGAATGTATATTATAAATTTATAAACTCCCTAGTGATATCAGTTATTTACACCCATCACCCTCGAGAGTACATTAGTTGCAGTGTTGGGGAAGTTACTTATTTTGGGTAATTAAATTACATTACTAATTACTAATCAAAATTGTAACTAAATTATTTTTAAGTTACTTTTTTTTCATTTTGTCAAGTTACATTACTTTTGAGTTTTAAAAGTAACTCAATTACAATAGAAGTTACTTTTTTTTTTCATATCACTGGAGCTTAATAACTATTTTGTCTATACACAAACTTTATAATGACAATCGACAATATGAAATTATATGAGCCGACTGCGGGTGACGCGGTGAAACAACACAGAGTAAAGATAACAATTCCATTCTAAAAATAACATTTTATCGTCAATAATAGTCAATAGCTATAATAACAAAAGTATTTTAGTATCACAAGTTTAGAAAATTCTACTTATAAATTATAATAATTAGGTATATGATATATTTTAATATTTACACTCATTATCAATACCTACGTTCTAGAAATGTATTAATCCAAAAAAAAAGTAACGAGTAATTTAGTAAAAATTACTACAAAAAAGTAACTTAAATTACATATAAATTACTTACAATAAAATGTAATTAAATTACCATAAAATTACTTAAAAAGTAATTTCGTTACAGTAACTTGGAACGTAAGTTAAGTTACTCCCCAACACTGATTAGTTGCAGTATAACCTAGTATACCTACCTAACCTCTATGGGCGCCTTTGCCTAAGATGCACAAATGGTTAAAGTGGGAGAGTGGTCTCCTACCTCTGACGTCGGTTTAAAAGCGTACCCTTCAACAAATTATTCCTTTAACTATGTCAGGTTAAAAGTGGGATGAGTATATCACTTAACGGCTAACTTCAAAGGTACCTAATTGTGATTTGTGGCACTACTGATAATTATTCAGTAGGTATTAGGTAGTTAGGTACCCAATGTAGTAAACTTCAGGTACGGACCGCGTATTTACATATGCTGATATGCAACGTTGTTAAAAAAATACTTTTCAAAAGTATTTCAAACAGGTATTTAAATACTTCAGTTAAAAAGTATTAAAATATTTATTTAAATACAAATATATTCAAAAAGTATTTCAAATACTTCTAAATACATTTTTTTAGCTTTGTTTTTAGGTTCTTAATTTTTTTTAATCCTTAAAACTAATTATTTGTTTAATTTATTAATGTGTATTGAATATGATCAGGACCTAAGACAAGATTAGTCTAGTGAGTAGTAGTGACTAACGTATAACGATTAACGAATAACGAGTCTGGGACGCGGGGTGTCGTCGTGTTACGGTACTATAAAATATAAATAGCCAAATATACGGTATACCGTATTGGCGATTGAAATTGATAAGATGTAACGGGGACGCTGTGTATCATTTATATGTTATTTGACACATTCCCCGTTACAGATCCACCCCCCGCTGGCCTGATAACAGTGGCGGATCCAGAGCTTAATTTTGGGAGGGCCGTGGGGGGGGGGGCAAATGCTCCTTTTGCCCACCCTTGGATCTGCCATTGCCTGATAATTGGCTATTTATAATTATT
>NW_021770976.1:87597-90756 GCF_005508785.2 Acyrthosiphon pisum | reverse complement strand
GTAATAATATGGACGCTCCTACATCGTCGTCCAAGAGGGCTGCTGATTCCCCAGCGGGGGCTTCCTTTAGCAAGAAATCCAATATGGTTTTACCTGGTACTGCTAGCGCCACTGCTTCTGACAGCGATACGGGAAATCCCAGTCCTGAAAATGCTGTATTACCTAGACCCAATCACATTACAACAGGCTATACTATGGTATTCAAAAAATGTCATTCATTTATATCATACGGATTGGCTTGGAAAATGTTGGACTTATCTTCTACGGTAAAAGGATTGCACGTGGTAACAACTTCGTTGAATCACATACCGGTCGAATATCCGTTTTTGTATTTATCGCCCAGCGAATACAGGTTAGTGAGTACTACACCGGGTTCATTATGTAAACACGTAAAAGTACATGCCGCGCCGCCGTCGAGTAGGTATCACTATATACAGGCATAAATATATGCGTCGGGACGTTCGATTTTTTTCGCGAATATCGCGTTTTCGACGTCCGAGAGCGGCGAAGCCGGTCGTATGACGTCCGACGCGGCCTGATCGCCCGTTCCGACGCCCGAAGCGGACGTGCGAACCGCGTTCGTAATTCGCCGGGACGGCGAAACGGCTTAAGAGACGGCTTAAGAGAAACGGCTTAAGAGATTTGACGCCAGTCCTCAACTCAGTAGGTAGGCAGGTCGGTTAGGCGTAGGTGCGGATGTCACGGGGTCGTGGTTTCGATCCGGCGGCGGGATTCGATTTAATTTGCGGCGGCCGTGTTAAATTAATTTTTTTTTTTCGGATCGAATCTTTTTTTCCGCCTTTTTTTCGTTATTTGCATTTTCATATTTAACGAAAATTTTTATATTTTTTTTTTTTAAATTCGAGTTTACTGCCCTTACGGACTTCGCTCGGCCCCGGCAAAGACTTATTCGCGTTCCACGCTAAATTTATAGACCGCGCGCGGCCGCACTTCCACCGTGTTGGGTCCCGGTGCGGAGCGGGGTCACGGAACGCGGACGTCCCGCGGCTCCGCCGTCGAGTAGGTATAGCTGTATACAGGAATAAATACATGCGTCGGAAGATTCGATTTTTTTCGCAAAATCTCGCATAATCGACGTCTGAGGGCGGCGGAGACGGTCGTCCGCTGTCCGACGCTCTGAGATCGCCTGCTACGACGCGCAAAGCGGACGTCGAAATCGCGTTCGGAATTCATCGGGACGACGAAACGGTTTAAGAGTCATTGATTTGACTCCAGTTCTAAACTCAGTAGGTAGGCAGGTCGGTTAGGCGTAGGTGCGGATGACCCGGGGGTCGTGGTTTCGAGCGTTCCAATTAATTTGCGGCGGCCGTGTTAAAATGAATATTTTTTTTCGGATCGAATTTTTTTTCTCCGTTTTTTTTTCGTTATTTACATTTCGCTATTATCATATTCGCCTTATCATATCTAATGAACATTTTTTGATTTTTTTTTTAAAAATTCGAGTTCACCGCCTTTACGGACCTCGCACGGCTCCGTCGAAGTCTTATTCGCCTTCCCCGCTAAATTTATAGGCCACCCGCGGCCGCACTTTCTCCGGGCGTAGCCGCCGTCGCGCGGGTTCATCGATAATTTTTTAGAAAAGGCGAGTTTTAACACATTTTAACACGTCCGCCCTCCCCGTCGACGACATATTCGCGTTACCCGCTAAATTTATACTTTATACTAGCACACTTTCTCCGTGGGTTGTCCCGGGACAGAGTGACGTCGCGGAAAGCAGACGGTCGATATCGCCGCCGTCGAGTAGGTATCGCTGTATACAGGCATAAATACATGCGTCGGAAGGTTCTATTTTTTCGCGTATTCGACGACCGAATTCGTCGTCCGCTGTCCGACGCGGTGAGATCGCCCGCTACGACGCCCGAGGCGGACGTCTGAACCGCGTTCGTAATTCGCCGGGACGCCGAATCGGCTTAAGAGTCATAGATTTGACACCAGTTCTCAACTCAGTAGGTAGGCAGGTCGGTTAGGCGTAGGTGCAGATGACCCGGGGGTCGTGGTTTCGATCCGGTCGCCGGGATTCGAATTAATTTGCGGCGTTGATAAACCGAATTTTTTTTTCAATTTTTTTTCGTTATTTACATTTCGCTATCACTTCATATTTAACTCATATTTAACGAAATTTTTTTGATTTTTTTTTTCAACATTCGAGTATCACCGCCTTTGCGGACTTCGCACGGCCCCAGCGAAGACTTATTCGCGTTCCCCGCGAAATTTATAGGCCGCGCGCGGTCGCACTTCCACCGTGACGAGTCCCGGGCGAAGTGGGGTCGCGAAAAGTGGACGTCCAGCGGCTCCGCCGTCGAGTAGGTATCACTATAATATACAGGCATAAATACGTGCGTCGGGAGGTTCGATCTTTTTCGACGTCCTTTTGGAATTCACCGGGACGCCGGGATGGTTTAAGAGTCATTGATTTGACTCCAGTTCTCGACTCAGTAGGTAGGTAGGTAGGCTAAGACGCAAGTGTGGCCCTGAATTTGTTTTCCCTTTTTTTTTGTAATAGTGTCGTTATTAAAGTCATGAATATATGCGTCGAAAAGTTCGATTTTTTTATTGATATATTTTGATATATTAACCTTATATTATTTGATTTTGCATAAATATACACGATATACCCACAGGTCTGTAGGTACATGCATTTTATAATAAATAAATGTATAAATATTAAGAGAAACGTTGGAAACGCAGGGAAATTAATAAATGAAATGATATTATACACAATAAGTTTTTAATAAGTTATAGTTAAACTAACGTATATTATATCGACGACGATCTGTCTGTATGTACCGTACATACCTACATAATAACATTATAATAAAGAATTACATATTTTATAAATGTTTATTATATTATGTACCTATACAATAATATGCTTGATACATACGATTATATTTTATGCGTCAATATCAACGATGCACACAATGCTACAGTATGACCATTATTAATTGATACGGGTCGATTGGTGGTGTGGTGGCGTGCGGCCGTGCGGGGGACAACTTTAGCGACGCGAAACACGCCTGTGTTATTAAACGTCATCTTGTGACGAACGCCCATGCAACACACAACCCAAGCGCACAGAAAAAACTTATTTTTTCTCATAATATATAAATATATTATATAGCTTTTCTTAGCTTTTTC
>NW_021770976.1:82365-86955 GCF_005508785.2 Acyrthosiphon pisum | reverse complement strand
TCTACCCTTAAACCTAACCCTCTATAAAAATGTGCTCATTGGATGGCAAGTAAAATTTAAAAAATAAAAAATAAAACAATAATTCACTTTTAACTTTTAAGTATAGGTAACAGATTTAATTAGTTTTTAACATTTTATAATCTTATTTTTCTATTTTTATTAGCAAATGTATTTAAAATAATTTCGGTGTCAACAATTATATCTCTCTCAATATTAAGTATTGCCAATTTTGAGAACCGTTCTTGTGACATCGTAGACCTAAGATAATTATTTATTCTTCTCATTGCCGAAAATGACCGTTCGCAAGTAGCCGAACTGACTGGAAGAGTGATAGCTAATTGGATCATTTTAAAAAGATTTGGAAAAGTATCTTTAGATAATTTTTCTTTTATGGTTAAATAGCTAGGAACTCCTTTAATCATATTTTTCAAAACAGTCATCTCACATTGCAAATCATTAGGGATGACTTCAAACAAATTCTGTAAAGTAAAATACAAATATACAGTTTTTAAATGAAATAGGTACTTGATAAACATAAATTATATATATAAAAAAAAAAACCTTATATTGATTTATAAGTAATGATGATCCCTTAAAGTCTAATTTTAACAAGTTATCTACACAAGTCGCAATTTGAATGCTCTCTTCAGAAAATCTCTCTTTCATTTGACATATTATTGTATCTATTACTGGATAAAAAGCATGAATCTTCCAATATTCTTTTGGTTCTAATGTAGTGGTACTTGTATTATCACTTTGGTGATTATTTTCAGCTGAAGTTGATGACATAACAACATAATTTTTTAGATTAGTGGACTCCCTTCTCTGCCTTTTAGAGCCACCTAAGCTCAATATAAAAAAAAATATATTATCATATTGAATTTAAAATATTTAATTAATTAACAGTATCATATAATGTAAAAATTTACTCTAGGTACCTTGAAAAGGAACATTAATTTCAATTCCATTGTCTTTTGAAAATACAACCATTTTTTCCCACAGTTCACTGTAGTGAATAGAAGAACGATAACTTTCTAATGTATCAATTACTCCTTTTATCAAATTTGCAGAATTTCCAAGTGTTGCTGATTTTGACTGAAGTTGAATACTTAATATATTAACAACTTTTAGAATATCATGCAGAATGAATAAATATGCTACAAATTTAAAATTTGATATTGTAGAAACAATACCTAAAATAAAAAGCACAATAAAATCAGTTGCATTATATGAAACCAATGGTTATTTAATATTTTTCATAACATACCAATTGCTTGGGCAACACATTTACTTTGTTGATCATCAATTTCATCATTTAAAACTTGAGCTATGGCATTAAAATTTTTTATCACTGCGTCACAGCTTTTAAAGCGGCAAATCCAACGAGTGTCACTTAACTGAGAAAGTGTTGTCTTTTTCATATTCAATTTAAGTTGTAAATCAGTAAGCTTCACGTTTCTTGTTGGATGAGAGAAATGAACATAGAGTGCCTCCAAAGCGTTAAATAAGTTTCTAGCATCCTTAAAAAAATATATATAATTACAAATCAGAATAATAGGTATAATAAAATATTAATTATGAATTTTACCTTTAAGTGCTTGCACATATCAATAACTACTAAATTAATCTTATGCGCCATACAATGTACATATACTGCACATTTGGCTGGAGGGTGAACTATTTTCAATTTTGCTTGAACACCTCCTATGTGACCTGACATGACATTTGCTCCATCATATGACTGTCCTATGATGGGAATTTTATCTAATTTAGATGCATTTAAAAATTCAACCAATTTTAAAATCAAAGCATCTGCAGTTTGCTTTTCTGATACGTCAACAAATCCTAAGAATCGTTCACAGATGTCCATTCCACGGGGATATCTTACACAAATACTTAATTGCTCTTGTTTGTGAGACCTAGTAAGAATAGAAAACTTATTAAATATACAAAAACATAGTATTAAAAATTCAATTTTTACTTCCAAGATTGTATTTATTATTTACCGAGCCTCATCGCACGAGATACTGAACATTCCACAATCTATAATTTCTTGTATAATGGTAGATTTAACATTTTCAGCACACGTCTCTATCAGTTCATTTTGTATACTCCAACTTGTATGATTCAATAAGGTATTTTTATATACATTGCAAAACTCTGGATTATGTTTTGATAAAAATTCACACATTTCTTAAAAATTACCTAGAACAAAAATAAAACAAACAAATTTTAACAATGAAATTCAATTAAATAATTTTAAGGTAAATTTTAAATAATATAATAAATACCCTTATTAACTGATGTCTCATCTTCACGGTGTCCTCTAAACGCTATTCCTTGTCTGCCAAGATATAAAACAATATCAATTAAACATTTAATGTACATTCTATTTGTTTGTATTTCTTTTTGAAGAGCAGTAGACATCTTTGAAATAACATCACCATTTTTCACTGAGTTTTTATAAGCTGACCATCTTAAATTGGCAGTCAAGTGGTGGTCAGAAATTTCATGCAATTTTAATTTTGTTTTTCCTGTTTTTGCATCTCTAGTTCCACTCAACTTTAATAATAGAAATAGGTACATATTATTAATAATACATTTTAAAGATAATATTAAACAATTATGATCTATTAATGTAATTTGTAAATCAGTGTATTTAAAATGGTTAAGCTTGCCTTTTTCCAATTATTAAAACCTGTTGTTACGAAAACATCTTCTACATGACCAGAACTTGTTGAAAACATTCTGCAAGGAAAGCAAAAAATAGCATCTTTCTCTATGCTATATTCAAGCCAGTTATACTCCTTGAAATATTTGGAACCAAAAGATCTATTTTGTGATCCAAATGCTGTTTTAGGATAAACCTATATACAATAAATTTATTATTTTACATTTGTTATTAAATATTGAAGAAGAAAAAATATTATTATAGATTAATATTATTATTATATTATAGAGAGAGGAGTGGTATTGGGTACAAAAAAAACAGAAAGGGGCCAAAAAATGATGGCCCCTTAAAGAAAAATGTCTGGCTATGTGCCTGAGCTAGTACTCTTAAAATTAATATAACTTACCTTTAAAATAGGTTGCACAGGGCCAGAATCTAAGTTACCTAGATCGAAAATATCCAACTTATTCACATCAGGAGACATAGAAACATCATTATTAGACGTTGAAATAGTTGTTTCTGAATGACTTGAATTATTTTTTCCTTCATTGATTAGTATACAATCTGATTTTTTTTTTTTTAAATTAAATATCGAAAACATTTTTAGTAAATTAGGTACCTAATAATGATAGGTAGGTAATAACTTTTTTGTTCACTAAATAGCAAATGCCAAAATATTATCACAATCACAAAGCACGATGCACGAATGAACGGAATGAACAAATAATGTGAGTACGTCTGTATTAGGAATGCAATCGTAATTGAATGGTCAATCTCAATATATGGTGGTATATAATTGTAATGCTTGTCTGCTAAGGACGGTTTGGTCGTTTGGTATGATCAAATGTTTAATAGCATCAATACAGTTTTGTACTTTCCGTAAATGAGCTATTTATAAACCTACATAATAATATGACGTGACTGTATATTCACACTGGGCGAATGTTCGCGCGTGTTTCCCGTGAAACGAACCCACACGCATGCGTGTCCCGCACGCGAACTATTCGCCTAGTGTACCTTATGGTTATGGCTTATCGTAATTGTCATTAATTGTCAATTGCGGCCACTCGCAAAACGTCCGAGAATGGAAGCTATAAATATAGTCGGGGATAATATTTTGGTTATTGATAATGATATACAGCGGTGCGCTATAATAAGCACGGTCTAGACTATAGAAATAATAGATTTATTATTTAAGACCACGATTATAATATTGTTACTAAAAAAAAATAAAAAAAATTTATTTTATTCATTTTTTCAGTAGTAATCACATATTTTTTTTATTTATCAATATAATAATATAAAGTTCTGTATGGTTTTTGGGGGGGCTTTGAATGTTTTTGAGGGGGCTTAGCCCCTCCAGCCCCCCCCCCCCCCCCCCTAATTGCGCCTATGGACGTATTATAGACCAGTGGCGCAACCAGGATTTATTCAGGGGGGGGGGGGTCCAAAAAAATGTATTTAACTTCTGTTTTTCTGTCCTTTTCCTGAGTATATACATACATTTCATTTCTTAATAAACACAATTTGCCGAGTTTAAGACCAATAAAAAAAAACACACAATTATATTATTTACATTTTAGATTCTGAGTGGAAAGATAAATGTATTAACTTTACAATGATGTGTTTTTTTTAAATTTTTAAATTTTTTTTTGTGTCTGTCATCACCTTTTAAGACAGTAAAAGTGCTTGGATTTTCTTCAACAGTTTCTTTTCTGATAGGAAAGTGAATCTAGTTGGTACTTTGGGGGGTCAAAAGTAAAAATTTCCCAGTAGTTATCAAAAGCGCCGTGAAAAACAAAAGAAAAATTAAGGAAAAACTGGAATTTTTACGCAAATCTATTTTCGAGAAATTGATTTTGGTTTTTGGTGCAACTCTTAAACAAATTACCGTAGGCACATGAAATTTTGACTGAATG
>NW_021770976.1:58596-82315 GCF_005508785.2 Acyrthosiphon pisum | reverse complement strand
TATTAATTAAACAGATATGGCATTAACGATAAGTTGGTGGGAAATTTTGATTCTACTACAACAGCAATTCAAAATAAGGTTATTGATGATGAAAAATCAGATATTTTTTCATCCGAATACACATCAGGTGAAGAAGAAACCATATTAAACTTTAATATGACATTATCAAAAGAAGAATGGGATAGTATTCAAGAGCCAACAGAAACATTATATAAACGATCCAATAAAAAATATCTTGTGCGAGCATATCAAACATTAAAGTGTAGTATTTGGGCACCTTTAATTCATGAACATTTTTTGAGCAAACACGGCTACCATGTACAATTGTTTATAAACGGGCAAAAATTTATAAGAATGGCAATGTGTACTTAGATATACTAGGTTATTGTTCAACATGTATCACCATATGATGAAATAATACATGATAAATTTCATGAACAAAATTTCATGTATCTACGGTAATTTTTTTTAAAGTTACACCAAAAACCAAATTCAATTTTGTGAAAAATCGATTTTGCGTAAAAATTCCCGTTTTTCCTTAATTTTTCTTTTGTTTTTCCCGGCGCTTTTGAAAACCACTGGGAAATTTAAATTTTGACCTCCTCAATGCACCAACGATATTCACTTTCCCATCGAACGAGATACTGAAGTCGAAAATCGAAGCATTATTTCGACTACTTATCGTGTAGGGGGGCTATAATAGTGCGGAAAATAATTAAACGGAACGTAATTTTGCGGAAATTAAATTTGCGGAGCGTAATATTTTGGAATGTTTAATCACGGAATGTAAAACCTCAGATCGTAATATCTCGGACTGTATTATCGCGGAACGTAAGATTCCGGACCGTAATACCGCGGACCGTAAAGTGACGGAATATACAATTTCGGACTGCAATATCCCGGACCGTAAAACCACGGACTGTAATATGACGGAAAGTTATAGTGTGGAATGTAAAATACCGGAACGTAATATTACGGAAAATAATAATTGGTACCTAAAATATTAAATGCTAATTGCCTTTAAGGTCCGCTAGGGGTCGCCATCGCTTTTAAGTCGACGGCCGAGTCGGGCTATTTGAATAAGTAACCGATTTTTGACGACTGTGCTGGCTGTCCTAAGACGGAAGCCGTATATTTCTAATTTATTCGTATGCTGTCAGTTGAGTGTACGTTACCGCAGCGCCATCACCTTTTGTTATCACGTTATCTGTTGGTTGTTATACCAATTAATACTACTTACTTTATAAACTTTTTTTTTACCAAATGTTTAAATGTTTCTAACGAAAATCGTTTGAAGGACTTGTTCAAAAGAATAAAAATAAAGTTGTATCTACAGTGACAAGACACATTCTAAATTGACAATTATTAAATTTGATTTCATATCCAAAGTTGGGCATTAACTAGTTAGTTAATTTTCTGGTTAACTTATGAATTTAACTAATTTAATTGACAGTTTAAATAACTTAGCTTTCCTCAGTTTGTTTAAAAATAATCAGCATCAACTTAAATATTTTTGAAATTTTTCATTTTTATGGTTTTATACGTTAATATTAATACTAAAATAAAAATAAATATAAAAATAATCCAATACTATAATAATACAAACATTTCTGTTCAATTTGTAAATAGATTTATGGTAGGTATAGTATATTAGGTATGCATAATTAATATTATTATATGACCTCAAATTTCTATTTGGGTATAAAAAAATGAATACTTATTAAATTATTAATTGTGATGTGTAGGGTGGAGGAATTTAAGTATTCAATAATTATGTAAAGTAAAATAGTTATAGACACTGTACATTACGATGAAAGTTCAATAATAACATTGTTTATTATAATAATTTAGGAAATTAAAAAGAACGCAGTCACTATTTATGTGATCTATATTATACTAATTAAAAAAAGTATATTAACTTTTTTTAAACTGAGTTAAGTTGATATTTTGTCCCTATTAACTTTTAACTTATCGAGTTAAATGTATGATTTGTTAACTGTTAACTGTCAACTTATCGATCTTGTACCCGCTTAACTTGACTTAACTTGAGTTAATTGTATTCATTAACTTGCCCACCTTTGTTCATATCCGATGGATATACATGTTCAGATAGATAGATTAAATATTTTAGAGATTTGTAATACACCATATGTTTATTATTATGAGTAAATTAGATTTTAACCTGATTGATCCTTTGGACCAAGAAAATCATCTAGTAAAATATCTTTTGAAAAACTCGGGAAACATTTTGAAACAGATTAAACAATTTAAAGCTTTCTATTAAAATTGTTGAGAGATTAATTAATCTATTGAATGTATTATAAAAAATATATATAATCGACTAATTTTATAAGTAATAACAACGATTATGAATACTAGTACCTATTTATAATACTGTTTATACCAATAGATTCCGTAAGATTTAAAGGGTGTTTAAAGTTAACTTTTTCTATACCCAGATAGCTAAAAGACAGCTCATACATTAATTTTTTTTTTCATCTCACGAAAAAAAAAATATTATGATCAATGGTAATACTATAATACAGCGGTTTTCACTTTTTTATATCCGCGTACCTGCACCTACGTAGTTTAAAAATTGTCACGTACTATTTGATCAAATAACGTTTTTTTGCTTCTCAAAAATTTTGTTTTACATGTATCCGGATTTTTATTTTATTAGGAACTACAAAAAAAAATAATAATAATATAGGTAATGCATTTAATGCATAAAAAGAAAATTAAATATGTAAATTATTATTTATATTATTATTAAATATATTAAATATACCAAATAATTTCTAATGTGAACGATCCATTCCATTATTTTTTATAAAAGTAAAAGAGATGTTCTTAGAGTACCACCTATGAGCTTTCCGATTACCACTAGTGGTACGCTTACCACAGGTTGAGAAACGCTGCTGTAAGAGGTAGCAATAGACAAAAGTGTTCCTTTCCAAACTACAAAGATGTATGGGGTTACCTAACATTGTATAAGCTTGATATTGTAGATTATAAATCGTTTCTCACCATTGCTTTAAGGAGTGAAGACACTTAGACACATCATTTTGGTAGACTATAGTCGTTGATATTGCTTACAGTTTGTTTTTGAATAATTAATATCAACTAACTTGTAACTATTTGCAACATGCATTTTACAAGACATTTACATTGGATGGGTCAAAGTACACTGACTGCCAGATATGACAGAGTTATAAATAAGCTAGTGCGTACAATAAAAAGACCCTTGATTTAGGTTTTTAAATTAAAATAATTAGAAAAATCTAGATCAATTCTATACAATATATTAACCACGTAATTTTATTTATTTTAAAAATATATGGAACTAAAACGGCTAACCTTATTAGAATCAAAAACCAAATGCAAAAAATTATTTTTTGTTTTCAGCACTATTGTAATAAGTATCACACTGTATGACATTTTTGTTTTTGTTTGCTAAATCACATATAAAATCTGCGCATGTGATGGCGTGATGCGTCTTGATTGTGTTTTTACCTTACTTAATCTTCCTAGGTACCCAATCCTATACCGTATGGCGTATACTACTCTAGTAATAAGATAGTAGGTACTTCTAAAAACATATTTTGTCATAAGGTTATTAAAAAATGAATTTTCCATAATTTTGAAATTGAACTCTTAAACCTTTCAAAATTAGGTTTTAGATTCTGGGTGGAACAATTAATATTATATTGATCTTACAATGATACGTGTATTTTATGTAAATTATAGGTAGGTGTACAATACATACGCAATTTATATTTTAAAAATTGGATCTATCTATAGTTGGAACTTTTGAGATGTAAAAATTGAAAATTTAACTCTCAGTACTTATCAAAATTAAAAATAATCAGGATAAACAAAAACTAGTTTCCAGCATAATCGGGTTTGTTTTTTTGTCATAATTCAAAAACAAATAACTGTAGACCTAAAATTTTTTCTAAATATTCATATAAGCATTTACAAGACATACTATATAATTTTCAAAATATTTTAAATTATATTAAGTTGTTATTTCAGAAAATAAAAATACATAATCGGAAGATTTTTTGGATTCAAAATTCAAATTTTGACACACATTATACATATTGTAAATTGTTTTATAGATAAAAAATGTTTAATATTTTGTATTAATAGCTAAAATTTCCATAGAAAAAATTATTAAAAAAGTTTGCAAATAACAAATTTCTATACTCCGGACGAATTTTGTAAATGGATTTGGTGGTAAAAACACGGACTTGTAAAATTTGTAAATAGACACGCAAACTGCAGTCTTGAAAATAACACGATATTGTATACGATATACGGTATAAAATATAAATACACAACAATTATTGCGCAAATCATTAGTTTTGAAATTATTATAGTGCAGTATGAATAATCATGCACGGGTACTTATATGCATTTTGAATTTGACAAATTTTTCGATTTTTAATGAATATCTATGATAATACTATAATAATAGGTTATAACTTATAGGTATATGTTTCAAAAAAAAAAAAAAAATAGTAGCCTGGTAAAGAAAATATATTCCAAATTATACTTAGCGTGTGCTCGACATGCGAAATAGGTCTGCGCACAAGCCTATATGTGGTTATGTCTCAGTCGTTCACTAATTCTCGCAAAATATTGATAAAAATGTTGTTTCTATATCTATAATACTGATACTCCAAAGCGGGTGGGCCAACTTTACGTTCATATTATATATATTTTATAGCGGTATTATAATAATAAAATGTTCTAATTCAATATTCATGAATCATGCGATTATTAAATAAAAATCGTTTCTAATTTAATTATTTTAACCAGAAATTTACAAAACTCAGTCCCAAATAGGGTGGGGGCTTAAGGGGCCAATTATTACCCACAAAAATGTCCATAGCCCCCATCAACGATTTCTTAAATGTTATTTTAAGCTTATTCAATATTATTAAAGTAGGGTTGTGACTTGTGGCTACTTCAAATCTCGTTATTTGCTATTCGTTAATAGCGTCTATGACAATATATTTTTCAAAGATTAAAAAAAAAAAAGGTGGGAAAGTGGATGTAACTCTGCTGTACAGTAGGTTACTAGTGGGTCACTGTATGATGGATGGTATTAAATTTGAATTCAATGATATAATATCATTGTATAAGAAAAACGATTCTGAGCGGAGACGGTAGTCAGTCTAGGTATAAAACATATTATAATATGTATATATACTTATATATGGTATTAAAAAAAAAATTGACCAATAATAGGTACCTATAATAAATTCCAAATTAATCATATCACAATATCCATTAGGTACTTATAACGCGTTATAAATCAACAACAAACCGTGATACTATCATAGATATATAATAGTATACTTTAGAAGTTTCAAGTACCCACGAATAATATTATACGATCACAACAAAATAACTAAAATAGTTATTCTAGGTTTTTTAATAATATGTAATGTCGTCCAAATTTGAACTTAAAATTAGTATAAAAATAAACTGTGGTTATGTATTTTTTAGATTTGTCAACTGCTATCGTAACAATATATCAGGAGCCTTGTATTACATTTTTACACTTTTTGGCCCAAATCTACTTTATTGATATTCACAGAAAAAAAAATTGAAATATGAAATTGTCTGTAAACAGCTCCAGGCAAGTCAAAATATTTTGAAAATGTTATCAAGTATAAAAATTGATAAAATAAACATTCAGTGAAATTTTCCATATTTTGTCAATTTTTGAACTTTCAATGCTTATAAAAAAAAACTGTGACTAAGGATTTTTAATATTTTTCAAATGCCATTGTAACAATATGTCAATATAGTAGGAGCCTTGTATTAAATTTTCAAGTATTTTTACTCAACAAATAAAGTTTTATTGACATTAATAGAAAAAAGAACTAATAAAATTGGAAACTGAAAATGTCCGTAAACAGTTCAAAACAAATCAAAATATATTGAAAATATTATCATTTATAGAAAATGGAAATATAAACAACCAGTGAAAATGTCATGTATCTACGGTCATTTGTTTTAAAGTTACACCAAAAACCAAAGTAGATTTAGTGAAAAATCGATTTAGCGTAAAAATTCCCGTTTTTCCAAATTTGTCTTTTGTTTTTCACGGTGCTTTTGAAAATTAGTGGGAAGTTTAAATTTTGACTTCCCCACTATACCAACAATATTCACTTTCTCATCGAACAAGATACTGAAGTATCGAAGCATTATTTCGACTATTTATCGTGTACACAGACACAAAAAAAAAATACATCATCGTAACTACAATACATTCATCGTTCCACTCAGACTCTAAAATTAAAATAATAACAGAAAAGCTGTTTACTATGTGTCAAATGTGAATGGTCTAATCCAAAATAGGCTATATATTTCAAACTGTATGTTGGCGGCGTTTTAAAAACACGTCCATGCGTGGTTGAAAAATTCGCATATAGTGTGTAACAGTGCACAAATTCACAACGACGTGTATTCGATTGTTTTAAATCGTTCTAAGATCATCTTAAGAGGAACTTGTGACATATATTTTCAAATTTTTGAAACACAAAAAAAATGAAGCTCCCCCTCCCACCTCACATAATCCAATATTCTAGCTCTACTGCTGTACCAAAAAATATAAGTAGTGAAGGAAGATATCGGAAATAATAAGATATCATCTTAATTTTTTTTAATGTGGTCACCTTAACGTGATTGAATATTGCTGGGTGGTATAGATTATAGGTATACTATATAGCTATACTCCGTTCACGTTATAGAATACCTATACTTGTATCGATTAGTAGAGGTTATGTGATACTAGTGATTGAAACTTAAAAAATACAAAAGTAAGAAACACGACTATATTATAAAAATATTTTAATAATTAATTAATTATATTATTAGATATAATAATAATTAATTATCTCAAGAGGACGCTACACCATCATGTGGTGTGTCTCCGTCTTTCAAATGTAAAACATAGAAAAAACTGTTTTGCGTGGGTAAGAATCACTCTAGACTAAGACTAGTCCAAGCTAAGCAATCAGATTTTCACACTATAAAGAGGAAAACATATTTAACTGTGCAACGTTGTTTTTATTTCTTCGATATCAGAACTAAAAAAAAAATTATTCAGCTTCGAAAAACTCAAAAATAATACATTTTTTAACAATAAGAACTTTTATCGTATTTATGATATCGAAAAATTAAAAACAACGTTGTACAGTCAATGTTCTCCTCGTTCTAGTGTGAAAATTTGGTTGCTTAACTTGAACTACAGTCTGAGTGGTTCTTACCCGCGAAAAACAGTTTTATTATGTTCTACATATTTTATAAGACGGGGACAACACATATGGGTGTAGAGTCCTCTTAAAAACTAAAAATCGAAGATATAATATATCATATTATGATAAATGACCAGTGTTGAAATAAAAAGTAACATCAGAGCAAAAACCAAAAATATGATCAAAATATTAAAAACCGTAAATATAAGGCAACATATTATTATCTACAAACGCCGATTATCAAATTTATATATTGAATAATGGTAGGTATAGGTAGAGGTAGAGCTTATATTATTATGTAACACGTCTAGACGTTCTAATTTGAAGTTCGAAGAATCGGGCTGATATTGGAATTTGGAAATAACGTTGAAAAACTAGACAGTGTAGTCTTATTAATATTATACATTTATACTCATATTATAAAAATAAATACAACCACATTCATACATTATCAGCTCGTTAATAGACATAGCCGTATGGGTGTCATACGATTCAATCGATTCGCATACGTTATTGGTACTGCAAATTGTTAAGTGTCAATTTCTCAAGTTTTTTTCCGATTTAATTACAATATAATATAATCATGTTCTTAAACAGTTTTACGTACAGGCATAATGGGAAAAAAAATGGAATCGCGTAAGTAACAAATACCTATTCAAAAATTAAAACTCAATTAACAGTTTATCGAATTTTGATTTTTATTAGGCATAAAATAATGCAGTTTAGCTATTTTTTTCGGGAAACTATTGTACTTTTTTCAATCATTTAAGAACAATGGTGCAATCAGAATTTATCAGTTGGACTTAGATAGTTTCAAAGTATAACTTATATACTTTAGAAGTTTACTATTTTGCATATTTTTTATTTATAATTAAGGTTCGGGACTTTTTGCACTAAAAGTCATTGAAATATGCAATAATTGTCAAAACATGCTTAAAGATATGCATCTAAATTTTTGTATTATTTTTGAAAAAAGAATAAAACATAATACTTATAATTTTAGAGATACAAAACTCAAAAATACAATTTTGCGTACATTTAAATATTAAAAAAAAATACACAAAATGCACAAATATGTTAAAAATTGTTCAAACATGGCTTTTCCTAAAATATGACTATATATGCAAAAATATTCAAATTCAAACTTTATTTTTAATTTCAATATTTCATAAAACAAATTTATAATTTACCTAGAATAATTTATGGACTACGAACACTACAAAAAAAAAAACATGCAAATCCAAGAAGTCCCGAACCTATTTTAACATTATAGTTGTTATAATTTATAGATATACCTAATCATTTATAACCATTATTATTTAATTTTACAATATTCCCACTCGTGACATTCGTCAACCCTTCAGATTTTTTATTTTTTTGAAATTATTTTATTAACAATAACATAAAAAGTAAGTACGATAATATATAACCATATAGGTAAATTTTGATTCCACCATTTTTGTTGAGGTTAAAAAAACACAAACTTACGAAAAAAAAATCAAAAATGTTATTCTTTGGTAGGCACTTCAAACTTGCAAACACAATTTGGGAGCTATGAAGATTTTTTACCATAATTTCCAAAAGAAATTTCACCGACTTTTTTTTTAAAGCTTTTTTTTTAAAGCAAGTGCAAAAACACGCATTTTCAAACAAAAAATTCACAAAAATCTCTTGAACTAAACTGCATTTATCCCTTATCATTCACCATGTTTTATATTAATGACTTTAATATTTTTAGTTACTATAAATGTGCAAAATCTGAGGAGTTCTTTTGTGGTGGAACTGCTAGGAAAAATGTTGATATTACATTTTCTGAGTTAAAACCACATTCAAGAGCACACATTGAAAATGGAGACGATGAATCAAATCTGATTGTTTTATTTAGAGATGCATTGAAGGAACGATCTAAAAATGAAAACATCTCATTGAAACTTATTTATGATGATGAAGCACAAAGGTAATGCATATGGTACACTAGTAGGTACCTACATTGAATAATATCATTAAAAAATATCATTATTTTATTAATAATTATTAAGATTCAATTTGTAAGTACCTATTTTAGTATTTATATAGCTAAATTTTGAATTAAAACTTCTTTACAGTTATATTTTTATAAAGTATCTTGTATGATTATATCTATTGTACCCTATACTATAA
This sequence comes from Acyrthosiphon pisum, assembly GCF_005508785.2. NCBI lineage: Eukaryota > Metazoa > Arthropoda > Insecta > Hemiptera > Aphididae > Acyrthosiphon > Acyrthosiphon pisum. The sequence continues at coordinate 72,881 of NW_021770976.1, read as the reverse complement.
ATTGTTTAGTATCCTACTTGATCCTGCTAATATATATTAATGTATTTTAGACACAGAGTGGCTGCTGGTTTTTATCCCTGGTCAACTGCAGAAAGTATAATGCGCTCTGTTAGGAGATCCTCCCTACCAGCTCTGCCTCAATCGTTACATGAGTTAGCTGTGAAATTCGATAATGGAGATTTATCAAGATATATGTGTTGCGACAATTCGATATTTAGTGGATCAGTTAGAGATTCTGATGGTAATATTTATATTTAATTTTTAATTGTTTTTAAGTCAAATTATACATTGCAGAATTTAATGTTTTGATGACAATATTGTCAAAATTTGATTCTTCAAAGATTCTTAGTTGTTTTTATCTAAAAATCTGTAGTTAGTAGGTATCTAGATATACAATTATCTTTTATAATTACTATTTGTAAATACATTTTCTTAAAATTTACCAGGAATTTTTGTGATACCTATTTTATACTTTAAATTTGATAAATATATTATGAAACATTCAGAACCCATAATTTTTATCAGATCTTTATTAAGTTTAAATTCTAGTTACAATAATTAATAGATCACAATACCTATATGAACAGTAGACCCATAATATGCTTATTTAGTTCATTATAATAATATGTTGTATTTCATGATATTAATATTTATGTATGCTAGGTACCTACCTATTGACTATTAATTTAAATTGTGTGATAAAATGTATAGAGAAATGAAGTATTATATCGGGATTACTAAGATAAAAAATGTATGTATAGGTAAATACAGTGTTATATTAGCATGTACACACTTAATTAACTTAGTTCTGTCACTTGGCATAACCGAGGTCCACGCGGATGCCACATTTAAAATAGTACCGGCTAACATGGGTAGTCAACTGCTGAGTATTCATTTTATGATGGATAATTTAGTAAGTTATATTTAATTTTATATAGAGTTAAGTTTTAATAATTATTATTGATTTAATTATTAATTATTATTATTTTGATTTAAGATATCTACCTAACAGAAAATGTTAATTAATATTGTAGTTAAAACTTGATATTTTATTTTGCATTCGATACCAATAGCCTATGCGCTAATGGAAACGAAATCAAGAAATTCATATCAATGCGTGATGGATTATATGAAGAACAATTTATTTCCCAATTTATTGCCGTCATTGATAATGACTGATTTTGAACCAGCACTTAGAGATGCATTATCTTTTAGTGTAGGTGTTGAAGGAACACGTGTCTTAGGGTGTTGGTTCCATCATAACCAGGTCAGTATATCTACTGTTGATTAGTACTTTAAGTTAGTACATAAACCAATTTAGATTATTTTTCCAAAAAAGTTTATATAGGTACCTATATACATAAGACAAATGTAGATTTAAGTTTTTTATTTATAAACATTTACATTTTTTAGAGAAGAGTAAATATTTTTAATTTTGTGAATAAAATAATTTGTTACTATTTATAAATATGGTTTATTGTTAAATATGGCATTTTGGACATTTTTCTATGAATTAGCATAATTTTATATCTGACTGATACCCAGCACCCGCTTATGCTGTCTAGTCCTATATTAATGGGAAATATAGCCAAATTACATTGCACGAAATAAAAGTAATACTCTGGGTTGAAATTTGAGTTTCTACATCTATTGCATATTAAATTTGAATAAGACTATAAGAGACTATAAAAATATAATATTATCGAACAATACCTACTATATAATTTTTGATAAAATATGTTTTTTCCTGAAATAAAATTAATGGTATTGAAAATTTTCCAGTTTTGAATTAATATCACTGATTTCTACATTAAAACAATAATATTTTACAAATACTTATGCCATTTTCTCAAATATGGTCTATTTTATACTCGTTAAATAGATGGAGATAGAAAATTAGGTTATCACTTCCACTTAAAGTTGTATACCTATAACAAAACAAAATGTATAAGTTAAGTATAAATAGTAATAAGTAATATATTTATCACTTAATATTTTTTAATTTTAATATAAATTTAATTTACAGGCAGTATGGAAAAAAAATGAAATCACTAAATTATTTACAAAATATTAATTCAAATCCATATGCTTTGAAGACATTAAAAATTCTAATGTGTTTACCATTATTACCCAGTGCAGAAATTGAACAAGGTTTTCTACTGACTAAGGCATATGCTATCCACCACAACGTTCCATTGACTAATCTTTTTGAATATTATCAAAAGTATTACATCATAATAATTTTATGTTCTATATAAATATGTTTCAATTATTAAAATACACATTTTTTATTATGGTTAAACTTTAAAGCTACTGGATACGACGTGTCGGCGTTAACATCTTATCAGTGAATGGTGTCCCAAGAAGGACAAATAACAACTTAGAGAGCTTTCATAACTTTTTGAGACACAAGTTTTCTGTTGTTCATCCGAATTTATGGGTCTTTCTTGGTAAGTATTAAATTAATTTCCATTTTTTATCTGTGTAAAAACTTAAAAACAACACCTTTTCAATATTAAAACCAATACCTATCTTTTAATACATTTTATTTTATTTTTACTTTTGTCCATAAAATATAACTTTTTTCTTTTTTTATTGGTCTAAAGTATCGGCAACAATGGCCATTAGCAATAGAACTTTTTACTATATCACTTGATGAAATCCACACAATAGTAAATTCAGTTAACAAAGGTATCAACTTTCAAGTTAGGAAATAAAATTAGAATGTACTTTTCAGTGTTTTAGTGGTGGTTTTATGCTATATCATAAGTTCTTGAATACATACCTAACTATTTTAAAATGTAATACTACCAATATTGGTATTTGGTATATAGGTAATATTATAATGTCAACTAAACACTATACTGTTCAATGCAGTGTAAATTAGTGTATAATATTAAAATAATTTGCAAAGGTGTTGAACATTTAATTAACTATTTAGTATTTAGTTGTACCTCATATTTTTGGTGTGCCATTTCTCAAATGAGGCCCACATTACATTTTCATAGCAGGTTTAAAAATATTGTGTCACTTTCCAAAAAATCAACATTAAATAAATTTCAGCTTTTACCTAGGTATATTATATCATTTATGATTACTTGTTGTAAATGGTATAAACTATAAAATAAACAATTATTAGAGTCACTTTACAAATTATATAATATAGGTATTTAACTATACAAATGTAGTAGGTAACTGTCCTGTGCGTTTAATTCAATATTCTTCATAGTTCTATGAGTGGCTAATTTGAAAATCATGCACATAACATTTATTCAATTTAACTCTTAACCATAAATATTAAATGCCTACCTACCTGTACCATAATATTGAATTCAGTATAATTTTAAATTTGAAGAAAAGTGTTTCATCAATGTTGAGCACAATTTAAGATAGTACTATTTTTAACCGTGATGTTAAAACAATCTTTGACTGTTTGCTAAACTGCATAATTTGGTAATATGAAGCTATATATGATTATGTTTTATAACCATAAATATATATATTATTATTTTATGTTCGTATAACAAACACATATATAATAAAATATTACAATAATAAATTTGGTTAAATCATTAGGTCAAATATGTGAGTTGAGCCAAAAGTACCACACTACGGTTACTCAAATTTCCAATGGGCTGCAACCAACAAGGAACCTTAAAACTAAGTACCTTCTTAACTCAAGGTTGATAAAAAGGGCTGTTGAACATCATGAAGCCGGTCTATTAAGTGTATGGCAATTTCTAGTGAAATGTTCATATTCCTGTGCTGGCTATGAAAGAAGGCAAAGATATGGGGCACTAGGTATTGAACATGATCATGAGTCAAATGATGATGTTTTGGAAGACGACTTTGTTGAACCAGGTCCAGAAGTACCACAAAATGCACCAGACGTAGTACACAATCCGAGGAATTGTATGGTTTGTTTAACTACTACTCCTGGTGAAAATGTAGTTCAACATATAGTGTTGCCTTGTGGTCATGCCTGGGTGTGCGAAACATGCGTTTCAGTGTTGGATGGTCAATACCGTAGAACGTGCCCAGTCTGTCGAGGAGATGTACTTCGTTTTCAAAGAATGTTTTTGACATAAGTTATTGTATACCTAATCTGTTGATAATTCATTATTTTGTATTAATATACCTATTCAATTAAAATTTTATATTATATACAGTTATTGTGCATATTAAGTACCTAGTCACCAGCATCATGTACCTATAGTGTATAGTTATATACTGAAATGAAGTTATTGTTTTTTTGTGTTTTTTTTAAACAATACCAAATATCAAAATTGAAAAAGAAATTCTGAGATTTAAATGAAATATTTTATTATATAGGTTCGTATTCATAATTAATAAAAGGTTCTTTTGATGAAACCAATCTACTTATAATGAGGGTTGAGGGATGACCAATATGCTAAAACAGATTAGGTATCTAAACCAAAACACGTATAATTTATTTGATTAAGTAAGAAGTACTATAGATACCAACTTAATTTATAATTTTTAAATATAAGATTCTAAATACTAAATTGTAAACCTACTTATATAAGTTACAATCAGATTCGTAAAGAATACGTATAAAAAGAGTTTAAAAACTTACCCACTTAAGGTAGTAACTTATTTAAAGAAACAACCATGTAAAATAAAACAAAATATATTGTTGCACGAGTATTTGATGAAAATACAAAAGTTGTAATATGAAAAACAAGCTAATAATGAACAAGTGTTATCAAAATAAAATTTTGTTAGAAAAATAGTAGCTATTTTAAATACTGTATTAAGTTTTAAAACAAAAATATTTGATAAGTATTTAAAAAGTGTTCTACACCAAAGAACCTTTAAATAGGTACTTATCAACACTGGTTACAACTTACTAGATAAGCTACAATCATAGACCTTATACTAGTATAAGGTCTACGGATACAATACAAATTATGTCTACTGGCTAGTGGCTACTATTTAGGTCCTAGGTATATACTATTAAAAACTTTACTGCGTTAACTATAAAAAACTATATACAAAGAAGATGTGCATTATAATAATTATTCATTAACTATATTTTTAAATAAAAAAATATTTTTAAATTTCTTTATTGATATTATTTTATGTTAGTGAAAGAAAAATAAATTAACAACTCGTTATAAATCATATAGTATACACCTCGTCTAACGTCTAATTAATACCTAGGTACTTTAATGTGATTGTAATCTTGTATACACATTGTATGATTTTATGATAACCTAACAATTAAAATATATGTATTGGAAATAAAATACCTTTAACATGCCATATCTATCAACATACCCCTTAATTTTCTTTGGCTATTGCCCATGTTTATTATTTTATTTTATTTATTTCATTTTATTAGTTATACATATCAAAAAAAAAAATTAATATCGAAATAACTATTTTTACTCAAATTCCGTTTTTCCTTTATTATTAAAAATCAAAGTGTTTAAGACTTGTTTCAACTTTTTAATAACATAATTCAAACCGGTTGATTTATAATTTATTAAGTTTTTAAAAATGTAAGAATACATACTATGTAATATAGGTAGGTACCTAATTTACCTACTTAACATTTTAACTGAAATACCTACTGAATATAATTAGGTAGGTACTGAATAGTGAATAGGGTCTATTATTTATTATTAGTTAAATAGATCCACGAAAGTAAAATATAAATACCTACACTTTTTTTATAGAACATTAAACAAGTACGAATTACAAAATGTCTTAAGCAAGGCTATGAATTTAATGCACTTAAAAACTATTAAATATGTATGCATATTATATGCACTAAAAACTGACAAAATATACTCTAAAAATTCTTAAAATATGCTCTAATTTTTCAAAAATATGAAAAAAAACCACAAAAATGTAACTTCTATTTTTATTTTTTTCACTATCAATTTTTATTAGTTTTAGTTTAAATATTAGTATTGTTATTTATTGATATGACTGATATAGGTATATGACTTTTTGGGCTTGACTAGTCTTGATCTTCGTCGTATACAAGATTTATAAAAGAAATATGCTTAGAATAGCTTATGGTCCTACTTAAAATGATATATTTTACCTTTAAAATAGTTATTGTATTGTACAATCAATAATTTCTTTAGTTTTTCAAACTTGAAAGACCTCCTGTTTGGTGCCAACAAGGTTTTATATAAAGAAAAGGAGCGCTCTACATCTGACGAAGTTATTAGGGAAAACTTGAAATACGTCATGTCACTACTAGTGTAATCTTCTGGTATATCCAAGCCTACGTTCTTTTTTTCGACAGTTAATATTTTTGAAATAATACACGTAATTTGAAATCTTTTGTTTTTATTGATAACTGTTTATTCTCGACTTCAATAGTACAAAAGTCAATAATACACGTTAAATACCTGAGTAAAAATATAATTGTTTCCATGAAACTAAACAAGTCATAGTTTATACAAATACGTTTAATATTTTAATGTCAATTTAGAACAGATTGACCGAAAACATGTAAATATTACGAAAATAAGCATTTATACAAAAAAATCATTAAAACATGCATTTATATGCCCTAACCCATGAAATATGCAAAAATATTCAAAATAAGATTTGGTATTTTAACTATAAATAAGTCTAAACAAATTTTGGCCGAATCCGTTTTATTATACAGTGTAGCAAAAAAAAAACATGCGAATGCATTAAATTCACAGCTCTGTTCTTAAGTCGCATGAAGTTAGGCATGTCTAGAATTGTGGTAATGTTTGTATTGGCGTTGAATATTTTCTGTCTTTAGGTAATATTTAGGTACCTATATAAATTATAAATTATTATTATTAATTTTGAATTGATAATAGATATTATTTGATTTTGAAAGTATTTTTTTCAGTCGAGCCTTCTCTGACATTTTCCTAATTATTAAACTTATGAATTTATAACGTAAGAATCAAAACATTTCTAGACTAAAAAATTGTTGATTTGTTTATAATAATATAGTTCAAAACTTCAAAATCATTATATTTAATTATGTGGTATATTTCATATCTTGAAATAAATAGCTAGGTAGGTAATAAATTAACCTCAAAAATGTATTTTCAATTTATCAAAAAGTTAGGAGGGACTCTTTACTGTGTACTGTTTACTCTAAACTCTTTACTCTTTATTGCACCTATCTTTTAAGATAAAAAAAAACCTAAGTTGATTCGACCATTTTGTGATTAGATATACCTATGTTGAGAATCATTGGTTTATGGTATTATAAATTCCGTAATTTTACTTTCCGCAAAATTACGGTCCGTGGGTGGGACTAACACCAGCATTTTTTCACCATAACATGAAATATAGATCAGAGCCACTGCTAAGCCCCTAAACGGTGATGACAGACACAAAAATTAAAAACTAAAAAATACATACATCATTGTAAAATCAAAAGATAAATAGTATTTCTATGACAAAAAATTATGTATGCTACTAGATAGCGCTCATGTCACATTAGCAAATTCCGGATATTTACGGTCCATGATAATACGGAGCATGTATTTTTGCTTTACGGGATTTTACGGTCCGGGAAATTACAGTCCGTGATATTATGGTTCAATATTTTTGAATTCCGTAAATTTACGGTCCGTACATTTACTTTTCGTGGGAATTTTTTTCCGGATTTTTACGGTCCGTGACATTACGGAAATATTCCGGATTTTTACAGTCCGCCTTATTATTTTCCGGACATTTACGGTGCCCCCTTTATAGTAGGTAAACACTAGATACTGAGATACCGACAAAGAAAATAATAGTCAGTACAAAAACAATATCATTTAATAATAATCCAGTGTTTTCGTATGTCAACGATTATTAATAGTAATGTACTATTATCGATTATCATATTTTATCATAGTTAGTAATTCGGCTACATTGCTACAACAGGCCGCCATTCACCGTTCGCCTTTCAGCAACTGAGCAACGTGTGTAACGCCGTGTGTTACGCTTGTTTTAATTTTATTGTTTGCCGTTGACTCTTGACCGTTCATTTTCTGTGTTTTTTTTTTAAATTTTGTGCAATAAGAACTAAGAAGCAATCTTGGTAAGTTGGAACTTGGAATTACTCAATATAAATCATAAATATTACGTTGAAATATTTTGTTGGAGGACTGTTTATAGGTACCTAATCCTTATAGTTTAATATTTTAGCTAAAATAGTACAAGAATCGTAATACATGTCTATAATATCTAGTATCTACATACACTTTGTACACTAGCACCCCTGACTTTTAAAAACAATATAGTTTATGTTTGAAAATCGTTCCGAATTATCATCACAGAATTGATGCTATTCTGTGGTTATACCATGAATTCGGTGAGATTTAAAAAAAAAACACGTGAACGAACTCTAATAATGTTATCTGAGACATAACACATACCCTCGTAGTTGAATAAATTTAATTTAATTATAATACATATTTTTCCATAGGCATCTATAGTAAGTATCTACATAATATAATATTATTGATAAACATTTTCACTGATTCTGTTCAAAAACATGGGTACCTATAAAGTATAAACTCCCAATGTAATTCAATATAATTTATTACAGGTCAAACAAGTAGGTACTACTAATAATATTAATTTTTTGTGATTTTTATTAGATATTTGTCTGCTCATCAATATCATTAGCGCCCAGCAGTATCCATAAATTAGAGAATTGTTGTATGCTTTTTGTCTTTTAGTATATCGTAAGTATTAAGTATATAATACATTAATTATAATAGGTAGGTAGCTATTTTATTATTATTAATTAGATAACCTAAATACAAATATGAAAATAATATATTATTATAAATTTGAATACTATAGTTAATTGTTTATACAGTAAAGTATACTATTTTTGATACAAATTCATACATAAATAGATATTATAGACTAGAGTATAATATCTGATATAATAATGAGTGGAATGCCAATAATACATACAGGACAATAAATTACCTCCAGGTATATGATAATTTAATAAATGTAGTTAAGAAGGTATATAGGTTTACTTATATATGTTTAATAATTTTACTATTATGATTTAATTATAGATAAATATGGTGGTTTTAATATACAATATTAAAATCAAAATACATAAGTACATTTAACTTTTATTTAATTTTGTTCTATTTTTTTAAATTTAAATATTTTTAATTTACAGATAGGTAGTAGATGGGAAGTTGTCTTTTTTATTAAAGACAATAGCATTGAATCAGTGCCTGATACATGGGTCAAAAAAGATCTTTGTGCTTGGCCGAAGTCATAAAAAAATTTTAAAAAGTTAATTAAAAATCGATGTAAGCCAAATAAAACTGATTTTTTTTATTGTCCAGCACGTATCTTGGGAACAAAAAACTATGGTACCTATTCTTTTAATTATTATTATATAATATTGTTATATAAAGTACCATATTATTTGTATATACTTATAATTGTTTTTTTGTAGCAACATTAGGTCAAGCACAATCCAAACTTTCAAAAGCAACTACAAATTCGGACTTCTGTACAACAGATGAGGAAAAAAAAAAAAAAAGAAAACATTTAATTCATCTGCAGGATTAGTTGACATGCATTTTCCAGCACCTATGTATAAAGATTATTGCTCTAAAGGTTAGATTTTAAATTAGGTACTAATTATTATTTATTATTAAATATTAACTATTTAGGTAATAATTATGAATGTCAGTATTTTAAGTTTATATATAACACGATGTTGAATCTATATTCAATGTTGACAATCATGAATCACTGAGTGATAATAATGACGATAATATTGCTGATGATAATGATGATTCAGATTGTGATCCAACGTGGGGAAATGGACGCATCATAAGCAATAAAGGTATTTAAATGTTATAATTATAACTAATTAAATTAAAATTAAATGCATTGATTCTATTATAACTTAAATTACATTTTTTTTTTTTGTCTTATTTATTAGGTAGTGATGATTCAATTTCAGAAGAAAATATTTTGATCCAATCCTCATCAAATGCTGTATTTTCACCAAACACCCAAGTTTGGAAGGTCAATCATTTAAATAGATATGAACAAACTGAAATATCACCGAATTTTCAAGGAGTACATAAATTACCTGGAAAATTGAATATATCAAGTACTAAAAAACAAACTGAAGATGCAGAAGCATTGAAACATGTAACAAGAAATTAGGTTTTGGATGCAAATAGTCTAAACCTTAGTAAAAACGTGAATGATGGTAAGTAATACATAAGTCAAACAAAATCTTAAAAAAACAATATAATTACTATTATATATAATAAATATTATAAATCAACATTTGAAGGATTATATTTAATATAAATTATACTTAATATTTTATTATATTTTTAATTCATTTCAGGAGATGGTGTTACAACAAAGTCTGCAGTTAATTTGCATTCAAGTATTAATCCTGATGGTGGTGTGTTTATGTCTTCTCACGGTAATGTAAAATTAAATTCATTAATTACTGAATTATTTACTAATAATAATTATGATACTTAATACTCATTAAAATATTTTAATACCTAGCTATATGTTTAAATTAAACTACCTATACTTCAAAATAAAAAATAAATCAAGATTAGAATGATACCAATGTTTATTAATAGGAATTAACTGGTAATAACTGGAGGACTGTGAATAATTTTTTTTTTCATTGGTGATCAAAAATAATTTTTTTCAAAATGCTTATATTTATATAATACTAACTGATCCTGTGCACTTTGTTGCCCGGAACCAATAATTATTATTATGATAGCTTCAAAACCCATGGCAACCATTTATAAACAAAAATATCCATCAGAAATCTCAAAATCCCTGTTTGAGCACCTCCTGGGGCTTGTCCTCTCCGTTTTTAAGCCTATCTTGTGCCCATAAGTCTAATCTTTCTCTGTACCAAATGATCCCGTGCACTCCATTGCCCAATAAAAATGCCAACTCTATATGAATAATATGTTTAACATATTACTATGGAAACCATTTATATACAAAAAATTCCATCAGAAATCTCTAAATAATAATATATAAATGGTTGCCATGGGAATATGGACACACAGACAGACAGATATGCATTCATTTTTATATACATAGATAATTAACAGTCTATTTAAATGAAATACCTATATGTCAAGAAAATAATATCTATTATAACTATAATAAATCGGAACCAATCATTTTATATTATTAATATTTGTTTTGTATATTTGTAGATTTTCAAAAGTTTACATTTACGTCATTAACTCACTTAAAATATGACATGAGTGCTATGATGCATATTATTAAGGATACTAACGAAAAGGTGCAAGCACTAATGGCACAATCAAACAATAATTTTATATCCACGGTTGCCCCAAAACAAAATTTAATTAATATGAACATATTCCCATTAACGAGTGATGATGAACTTATGGCAGTAGAGAACAAAATTGATGATACCCATTATAGAAATGAATTGGTAATAATGAAAAAAAAAAAAATTATTTTTTTGTGTTGATTATACGTTTTTAACTTATACTGATAAGACATAAGTATATGTTTTTATAATATCCATAATAATATAAAATAATATATTATTAATTATAACATATATTGAATTTTTAATATTTTATTTATTTATTTTAGATTTGTAAATTATCATTGTTGGTTGACAATAATAATTTAAACACTAGTGTGAGAAGAATTATTTCACGTTTGTGTGATGATACATTACCGTAAAATGGGGTGAAACACTTTTCAACTTTGATGTATCATATAAACTTTTTTTATTTGGGCTACAATGTTTATCAATACACCAAAATATGGGTCTCTCCGAGTACTTTAATTGCGTGTATTCAAAATATTTTTATTTTTAACAGATCATTTTCTTTATTTTTTTAAGTGCTCTGTTTCTATTCACCTGCTAGGTGGGGTGAAAAGAAACAAATATATATTTTCATTAGTTTTTATTATTTGAACACTTGTAAGGTGTATAGAAACAAAATATAAAGTTTTAAAAAATAGTACAAAATACCTAATTCCAAAAAAAAAAACAATCTTAATCACAGTACTTTTGTGTTCAGTCTTATCAATATATGATTTAATTATAAAACTAAATAAATATTAATAAATACAAAATAAATATAACAAAAAATACAATCTTAGTCACAGTAACTTTCTGTTCAGACTTTTTTCAATAGTTAACATAATTTAAAACTATAAAACTGAAAAAAAAATATATATAGGTATAACAAAAAAACATTTTTTATCACAGTAACTTTCTGTTCAGGCTTTTAACTTATTAAATATTTTTTATAACTAATCTCGTGTTTAGGTAAGGCAGTATGTTATTTACCTATTATAAACTTTTAAAGTCCAGTTTGAACTTGAGTAAACCACGATTGTATGGTGTCGGGTTATCTAATTTCCCAATAATCTGTTCAAATTGAAACTCAAATTCATCTTTAACATTAGGGAAACAATAAATATATCCATTGAAATCCCTTGTGTTTTTTTTCCTAAGTAATGTTCCTAAATAACCACCATTGGTTTTTTTAATAATTTGTCCAATAAAATATGTGTAGTGCACCTTGCTTGTTGATGGTTTATTAGAAGTTGAATTAAAACCAACAAGATACCAATCATCTTCAATTACATCTTTGTTGTGCTGAATAGGATGTACATTTTTAAAAACTTTTTCATTTTTAACAACATAAACTTCTATGGATCCATTATTTTGATTTATATTAGTCTCAATATTATCTGAACTGATATTTGAATAACTTGTACTAGAGGTATCTATTCATTTATTTCTTCCTCTGATGAAACAGTGTCTACGCTTTTACCGGTTTGTACATTCAATCTTTTTCTGGTCTGTCTCTTTTTGGTTTGATCTGAAAACCGCATTTCTTTTAAAAAATCTTTATGTGTTGTAGATAGAGCAGCCTCAATATTGGGATCAGTTTTGTCTATATCGTCGGATGGTAACATATCAAGAACTCTTTGTCGATTTAATGGAGCTATTCCACATTTGTTAAAACCTGCCACAATATTTTCAGAACCATTTTCTTGTATTTTCAACCACAATAGTTTAAGCAATCTAGGAAATCTATCTTTTGGGAGTGAGCATTCATCCTTTCCTTCTGTTTTTTTCCACTGTTCTAATATATTTCTCCAATGTATTTTTAATGGCCTGAAAAAGGCTACATCAAGAGGTTTAGTCAGGTGTGTGGAATTATTTGGTAAAAATACAAATCTAATATTATTTTCCTTACATAATTTAATCGAATCAGTTGACAAATGGCTTGATAAATTATCTCCAATTAGTACTTTTGGTCTAGATAATTTACTGAAGTAAGGTAAAGCAATAGATTTTATCCAATCATCAAAACACAGACTATCGAACCAACCTGATGGTCTTCGATTAAACCTTGCATCTTTAGGACCACCAATTCTCCAAGACTCGTGTAAATGTTTTGATTTGTACACTGTACATGGTGGTAAAAGTGTGCCATCAGCACATGCAGCAAACATTATTGAAATTGAAGTCATGGTGCTGTTTATAATTCTCTCAGGATACCGAGTTCCACGTTTGGTGATAATTTTACGCCTTCCTGGGTCGTCCGTCAAGTTAGTCTCGTCATAATTTATTATATGGGATAAAGGTATTCCTTCCAAAGATATTGTCAAATTATCAAAATACTGATTAATAGTTTCTCTAGAAACTGCAGCTCTACACCTTTTAATAGTTTGGCACAACCGTACAGCTAAAACATCACTATGCCTGGTTAAAAAACTATGCGCCCACTCTTTACCTGGCATATTTGATCTTCCAAATCTTTTAACCTTCTTACCTCTACGATCCAAATAACCTTTTACCAATAAACGTAAGTCTAACCTATCAAGAGGAAACCCCCTTTCAGCACATAGCAATATATTATCAATTAAAAGGTTTTCTTCATTTAAGCTTAATGATGTTTGCCCACCTTGCTTTTTGATGTCATTATTCTTTACATGGCGATAAATAACAGAGTAGTGAATCCCGTATACCTCCTGTGCTTCACGATAAGTCATTCTCTTTCTTTTAATTGCATTGACAGCATTTGCGAGATCAGTTGGATTTGTTTTTTTATACGTTTTTGAACGACAACCTTTATCATAATTTCGTGGCATTCTGTATGTTGTTACGTGCAGCCCTTTCAGATCCAAACGATGTTGTAGTTTGAAATAATAATACTAATTATTTTTTTAATATGTGTTTTATAATTTAGAACATCAAATTATGAAAAATATAGTATTATGTA